>NC_044918.1:28867327-28921701 GCF_003576645.1 Ipomoea triloba
ATATATATATATATATATATATATATATATATATATATATATATATATATATATATATATATATATATATATATATATATATATATATATATATATAATATGACATACACCCACACACATGAATGAATTTTTTTATTTTTATAGGTCGCCGCCTAGAACCGCCTAGGCGCTAGTCTACCGCCCGACTAGCGCCTAGCGCCTACTGCAACCATGCGCAATTGCAAACATTACACTTCTCTTGATTGCACTACTCTTGATTGAGTGAGGAGAGATACATGTGTGTTTTTTGTGAGAGTGTGGTAGTTGACAAGATAATTGGGCAAAAGGAGTCAAAGCATTATTACAGTCAAATAGTAACTACCAAACAAACGCACAAGTGACGATTCCCCCTAGGCCAGCCAAACGCGAGTGGATTCGGACCGTTAAATGGACTGAGAAAGACCCGGTGGATTTACCAAAAAAAAGTAACTACCAAACAAAGAGTAAGTTGAACAGTGCACTTAAGGCAGAGTCCATCGCATTAATTAGAGCACCGACCTTTAAAGAGCAAAAGTTATGGAGGGGAGCGCACACCAATTACTAAAGATCCGTGACACTTAGTGAGAGGGCCATTACACTTATTTGGATGTCGTTGTGCCCATTAATACTGTAACCGTTACCACTAGTATAAATGTTGACTCATGTAACAACAGGGGGACATGCTCTGAATTTTGTACACTCTACATAATAATTTCTTTCCAAATATACTCACTCAATAACATATTTACCGTCATTGGTGCTTTCATTAGGAGTTTGAGATCAACTCTCAAGTAGGCTGAACACTTCACATTTCTCATCACATAACATAACACAATCTAGATCAAGTTGTCCCCATGATTCCCGTGGCCTGAACCGCAACAGCAATGACAACGCTAGCATTGACGCCTGACCGACGAACTCGCATGACCTTCAGGACCAGCTCAACAACAACCATGGTGGAAGACACTAGGACAGTAATGACCCGATCGAGATACCAGTACCACTCGTGGGTCTCCAAGTGACTGGCCAAGCCATTCAATAGGCAGCGACAACGCTAATTCAATTGGTGCAAGGATTTAGGGTCAAGTGCCTCGTGTACTCGAACATGATGATGATGTAATATCACCACAACGAGAGATGACCCCATGCAACCATCGATCTAACCGTCCGAGAGCTAATTGCTTCACTTAAAGAGCCTAAATGGAGGCCCAAATATTTGATGGCAATCAAATTATCCAAATTCGTAACTTTTGTACAACCTTGACACACTTGGAAATTTCAGCATTTCTTATTCATATGAAATCAGATTAATGTGATTCAAGATCTACAAAAAAATTAATAGAAAGATTAATAATTTCTTTATTTTTAAAATGATTATATTCAATCCACATCATAGTAAAAGATGGGCTTAAAGTTACTTGATTGTCATGGATAGCCAGGCTCAAGGGAAATGATTATTTCTTTATTCAAATTTTGAGTTTTCTTAACGAGAGGAGTTCTTGCACATAATAAATTTTTTAGAGGTTCTTTTTTAATATACTTTTAAATTTTATTTAGATTACGCTTATAGTAATTTGTTAGTTCTAGAACTTCTAACCTATGTAAGAGTAAGGGGCATGTCCATACCATATAAATACTCTTAGCTGCTAGATTTAATTTTATGAAAACTTTTTGACGATTAATAATACTTAAGACTTTTGCCTTTATTTCTTCCATAGTTTATTATGAGTTTCTAAATTTCATCATAAACTAGAACTCCATTAAAGCTAAGTTGCTTATTACCTAGATTTTCTTTGCTAGATCTCTAAAAAGATTAGCGAAAACCCTTTATTGGTGTTGTTGGGACAAGTTCTCACTCATTCCTCAAGTAATCTTTATGTTTTTGAATTCGTCTTCCAAAAGGTGATAATCCTTGGTTTCTTATTTCAAACTGGCCAACTTCACTCCTGTAACCAGTTGAGCTACCCATGCAAGCATGCTTTTAAATTCTTGATGAGAGACTAAGTAGTTCTTCTATTGTTAGCTCCATCTAAATTTCAACCTAAGTAAATGGTACACATCACACGTACTATCATTTATCAAGATTCTCTTGATTTTAGGACATCCTGATTTATAATAACTTTTTTATGTAAAAATTCTTGGCAACTTTCAACAAACCTATTACTCCGTATTTGAAACCTGTAATTCCAATTCTTTGGTAAAATTGATCTTCGTTGCTGCCCACTATCAAGCTTTCTATGGGATATATAATTTTGAAAATCAAGAGAATTACTTTATTTGTATGGGATATATATTTCCATTTAGTTATTTTAGTTCCTGACGATTGAGAATCACAGCATTAGTCTTCAAATATAGATATATGTGATTTTGGTCCCTTGAATTGGTTAATTTTTACCATAAACTATTTTATGTTTGTCACGATCCCGTCATACGAGACCAACCAAGTGTAATGATGCTTTGCAGTAGGGCTGGGCAAATCGGTTTGGATAACTCGAACCGAATCGAAGAATCGACTGGTTCATGTTTTAGAAGAATTGAACGGTTCGATTTGGTTCGGTTAAAAATCGAACCGAACTGAAAAATCGAACGGTTTTTTAATTAAATATAAATATATATTATGTATAATAAATAAATAAATAAATAAATAAATATATATATATATATATATATATATATATATATATATATATATATATAACTGAAAATTCATTCCAGTAAACTGGAATGAAAATTTCAGTTTTAATTTTTATTTTAATTTGTTTGAATTGTCAATTTGTTATGTTGATATTTAATATTTTGGCCTTCAATTGGTGTCCTATGACACACACATGATAGTAACAAACAGTAGTTGACGATAAAAGTTAACAAAAAAACTAAAATAACTTGTACATATTTATCAAAATTAAAGACTAATTTTCTAATTAGTCATTTGTTAGGAACTAAAAAAATCAAGAGAATAACTTGGGAATAAAATATAATGAATCAATCATTATAGGTGAATCATTGATATAATGTTTATTTTTAGCATGTTAAAAGTTAAATGTTTATTTTTTGTACATTGAATGTTATTTTTTTGAAAGCTCATTATTTGTGTAGTAAAATTTTATTTTTAATTATATTACCTAAAAAATAAAATTTCAATATATATATTTTTTTGACAATTTTTCAATATATTAAAAATAAATATTTATCAGTAGTCTATCATATAACAATAGTTATTGCGTGGATCACGATCTAAAACGACGTCGTTTCACACTTTTTTTTTTCATGATGCGACTCACTGCAACATGCATTTTTATATCTCATAATGTACATTATTCTAACTCATAAAATACATTATCTTACTTAAGAAGTTTCATTATTAACCCATAATGTACATTATTCTAACACATCATATACATTATTTTAAAACATAAAGTATATTATTTTAACTCATTAATATACATTATTTTAACTCATAAAATTCAACTTGGTTTTGAACATTAATCTACACAATAATTTGCCTGAATGAATGGGCTGGGCTGAGTTTGGATATTTGGGCTAAAACCATAGCCATTGAAGATAATGATAATTACTCCGTATTAAAGAGGAGTCCGTATTTTTATACACATACATATAGAAAACCCCAGCGTTCACTTTTCCTTTTGTGCAAGCAAGCTCTCTTCTCCAGAGGAACGAGGAGTTTAGAGATCAAAGAGAAGCAAAATCAGCCATGGAAGGTGAAGAAGGAACGCAGACACAACAGCTAATTCTAGCCAACAAAATCTTTCTGCTCACCCACCCAGACGTCGACGACCTGCAGAAAGTTCGCCTCCGCGACGAGGTCTTCAATGCCGTCGTCGCCAATGGTATTCTTAGTTGGTTTGATTGGCTTTGGAGTTTATTGGATTTTAGTCTCTGAGATTTGGATTTGATTGTCTATGATTTCGCCGCAGATATGGCTCCCTTGTACCAAACCCTAATCGCGAACTCGGTACTGAATTTGGATCAGAAGGTGCTCGATTCGATGCGGGCTAAAATTGACGAGGAGCTCAAAAAGCTTGACGAAAAGTGAGTTTACTCCGTTTAATTGCCATTTGGCGACGAACGCACCATTCATATTAACTATCCTTCCTATTCGATTTTTTCCTCGTGCAAATTATTTTGTTTGGTTTGCAAGTGAAAAGTTCCAATTAGTTATGAACTTCACTATTTTAGTTGAAGATCATTCATTTTGCTTAAACCCAAAAGGTTGGTGATTTAGACATTTAGTATGGTAAGGAGTTATTTTCTTGCGGTGGTGGCTATGACTGAGATCTGTGGTAACTGGTAAACTATATTAAAGTAAATTAAATGATTGAGCGTTCATAGAGTTTTTTTTTTTTTTTTTTTTTTTTTTTTTTTTTTTTTTTTAAATTGTCTTCCTTGAGACCCTTGGCAACTTATAATTTTATTTAGCTTCCACATGAGGACCCTTGCATTCGGTNTTTTTTTTTTTTCTTTTTTTTTTTTGTTTTTTTTTTTTTTTTTTTTTTTTTTTTTTTTTTTTTTTTTTTTTTTTTTTTTTTTTTTTTTTTTTTTTTTTTTTTTTTTTAAATTGTCTTCCTTGAGACCCTTGGCAACTTATAATTTTATTTAGCTTCCACATGAGGACCCTTGCATTCGGTATTTTCCTTTAATCTTCTATCCCATGCTTATACCATCTCTATCATATCTATAATGTTTTAATGGCCAGTCCCAGGTTTTAAATTTTTGGAGCTAGTTGTGTGTTAGCTATGTGTATTTGTAAACACTTAAAACTAAAGCAGATATTGGAATGATTTTCAACATCCATCTCTTGTGAACTGTGTTCATTTGGAGATTCACTTGTGACTGTTTTGGTATCGAAAACACTTCAACAGAAATATGTTTTGTTTTTTACCAGGTATAGAACATGATGCCAAATATATTATTTTGCAATGAACTGATATTAGAAAAATTTCATTTCTTGTACATTAGAACCACAAAGTTCATCCTTTTATCCATCCATCTTGCTTGTTGTAGCGAAAAGGGTTCTTTTCTTCCTCAAATCAGATCCCACCACCAGCACCCATCTAATACTCACGTACCCAACCATGGACAATCCTCCTTGCAAGATATTTAATGCCACCATTATCAGCATTCATCTATTCTTGTACCATGGAGTTCCAAAAGCCAGCCCAATTTCTCATGCATTTGCTATATGCCTATATTACTGTACTGATAGAAGCCATGCCCAATACCAGTGCTATTGGGCTGAGTTTCTTTGGAAGATATGGGCTCCTTTGCTTTTCACTTCCAATGTTCGATAATTTTATCCAGACACATCTGTGAAAAGCAAGCTTCCTTAACTTCCTTTTTTCACTTTGTCCTGTCTGCTTTTAAATTTATGTTTCCCTTCCCCTTATTTTCACTCATGTTTTCTTTAGGCTCTATCTTTGCTGTTGTATTTCCGGCTGCTAGTCCAGGTTTTATTGACTAAAATGTAGAAAAAGCATTCCTCAGTTATTTGCAAATTGTTTCTTTTGTTGATTCAAGGGTGAGCAAATGGTCAGTCAGTTACATATCTGACTGAAAAAAGGAATACTATTTTTTTCACCTTTATAATCAATCAAAACTGGCTGAATTAAACACCATAACTGTCCGAATAACTGAATTTTGGTTTTGGTTGGTTAAACCGGTTGCCAAAAAATCGAAATGTTACCCATATTTCAAAAGTTAAAAATTCCAAATATGCTATAGTCCAATTATTTTCAGAAGTGATAAACTACAAATTGAACGTAAAAGAGGTTAGAGATTCTATTAACAGAAGGCAGAAGCATCATTATTTCATTATCTACATAGTTATTTCGTTATTTACAGAAGAAGTGATAAACTACATAATTATTTCATTATTTACAGAAGAAGGCAGAAAGCATCATATGACTATTTACTATCTAGTATCACAACAGTTTTTTCAATCATGGGGCTAGTTCTCAACGGGACAAATTTTGACTCAGATTTGAAACATTGGCTCTAGTTGGAATAAATAATTATTAAAATACCATGGGTAGAAAGACAGCAAGTAGCATACAGATGTTGAGATTCTGAGAACCTGAGATGCAAAATACTTATTTGGCCAAGTTTGTAGCGTACAAAACAATATGGTGTTATTTTCTTGTACACAGCAGTATGTGCACATGTATATAAATATTATGTGTAAATACAGTAATTAATTTAAATAATATATATCAAAGGCATAGTCAGAAGTGGCTGTTCACCTGCAAGGTTGCTGCAACACTGCTGTAGACTTCTAAACAAAAATTTGCTCAACCCTACTAATTCTTGAAATTGTTTGAAGACTGTTAACTAGTAATGAACCTAAAAAATAGTATAGTGATTTTTCTGAGCATTAGGACAAACTTGTTTATCTTTTCAAGTTTGTCTGCTGTATAGATGGGATATTTTTAAAATAGAGCTTCCACTCTGATTCCTTAAATTATTGCTGGTTTTCACTTTTTGGTGTTTATATGTTTGTTATACACCAAGAAGAATCAATTATGCGCTTTCTTTATTCTTGCTGTCTCTAATTGGATCGTGTCCATCTAGGATTGCTGATGCAGAAGAAAATTTGGGGGAAAGTGAGGTCAGGGAGGCCCATCTGGCAAAATCCCTATTTTTCATTCGTATTGGGGACAAGGTAACATTACTGTTGATTTGTTTTGTTGTGTTAATATTTCACATTTTGTCTATGCTCAGTGAGGTTCATCCACTAAAACCCAGGATAAAGCACTGGAACAGCTCAAGGTAACAGAGAGCAAAACTGTGGCTGTTGGGCAGAAAATGGACCTGGTATTTTATACACTCCAGATGGGTTTCTTTGACATGGACTTCGACCTTATTTCTAAAAGCATTGATAGAGCAAAGAAGTAAGGGATGATGTGTGCATCATTTTATGAGATTCTTTCTAGTGTTTTAATTCTTTCAAACAATTCAATACTCTATTCTCATTATTATTGTTTGGACGGTAGCCTATTTGAAGAAGGTGGTGACTGGGAAAGAAAGAACCGGTTGAAGGTCTACGAAGGACTCTTCTGCATGTCCACCCGCAACTTCAAGAGAGCAGCTAACCTTTTCCTTGATTCTATCTCAACATTTACAACCTATGAACTTTTTCCTTACGACACTTTCATATTTTATACTGTCCTTACAAGCATTATTACCTTGGATCGTGTTTCCCTGAAACAGAAGGTATCAAAATTTGGTTTTGAATCTTTTTTGTTACCGTTTCTGTATGGATGATTTCTGTCTCATTAATATTCCTTTTATTGGATAGTGATACATTTTATAATGGTTGACATGTAACAGGTAGTGGATGCCCCAGAGATCTTGACAGTTATCGGAAAGATCCCTTATCTTTCTGAGTTTTTGAACTCCTTATATGATTGTCAATACAAGGCATTTTTTTCTGCCTTTGGTAAGTATACTCATTTTTGTGACCTGTTTTGTCTTTTCTGCATATTTTTTCTTGTCAGCAGATTATATATTTTGTCCATACACTTTGTCCTTTAAAAAAAAAAAATCTGAAGGATTTTGTTCTAGATGGATGCTAATTTAGGTTAATAGTTCATAAGCTGCGAGTCCACTGCCTCAAAATTTCAAAGCTTATGGTATTCCTTTGGTTCAATACTTCTATTTCTAAATCTTTATGAAGAAAGATACTAACAAGGGAGACAGTGGCCAGAACCAATAACTTGGTAGAGTAGAAAATCAACTAGAACAGGGAAAGGGGATGTAAATTAAATGATTTCTACATATAGGATAATAAGAATGGGATTTTGGTGTTTTCAAAAAAAAAAAAAAGAATGGGATTTTGGTAACAATCATCACATATGCTTGCAATATCAGAATATCTAAAGTACATGATTGTTTGAGACTAATTAAGATAGCAAAAGCTTATGGGCTAATAAGTTTTTTAGAGTAAGAAAATGCTTATGAGAGTTATGACCGTATGAATAGGCTAGCTTGACTACTCAACAGGGCAGAAAGAACAGTATGTTAGTGTGTTACCCTGTTCACACCAGTAGGATATACAAAACAGTTCCAAATATTAAGTTGAAAGAAAAATATTTAAGAAAAGGAAATAAATTCCCACACAGTTGATCTATTAGGCATTGGAAAGTTTATAATAAAGTACCAAGATAGGTCTTGAATAGTGCTAAAAGAAAAATGAGTATCCGTCTTGAATAGTGCTAAGAGAAAAATGAGTATCCCTGGGTTATATTGGTCATGCAAGAAGTATATTAAAGGATAACTAACTACTAACAGGAGGTTGCTTAAGGGGTTTCGAACTCTACTACCGGAATTGATTCCAATAGCATTTGTTTGTTGATTTTTGTTACATTGGGATGGGATTCAAATCAGTATGAAATCATAGATTTCATTCCTTGCCTAAAGTCCACTTTTGCTAGGGAATGGAAAATAAGAGAAAAAGAAAAAGAAGGAAAAAAAAGGAATAACAGTGTCACCTGAAGTTCACTGCCCTACTCCTTCTCTTGTCTCCATGCTGACTTCTGTTATTACTAAAGGATTTGAATCCTCAGTAGAGTAACAAAAGTAGCTAAGCATAATCAGAATCAAATCGGATAGTAAGGTATGAAAGTTACAAACCAAACACCTTATTAATGTGTACATGATAATATAGTATATGCATTTTGCTAATTGCATAGTTCTCATTGTCAAAACCATAGAATATCTAAGTCTATATGTAATAGTTTGAATTGTGGAGATTTTTGGAGGGAAGTGATTCAAGCTGAGTGGAAATAAAACCAAATAGATAATTTTGAATATCATGATCACTAAAAGGCAACATTTACTTGAATTAAATCTTTGTTAAAATTTTAACTACATTCTTCACAAGGGGGATACAGATAAGGGTGTGGTTTTAGATTTAAGGCTGGTTGGATGACAAGGGAAGTGCATGGTTTAATGATTTAGTTACCATATAGTGAAAGGAAGCATACAGGAGAAAAACAATGAAAAGATTGGAAAGTGCATTGTTTACTGCCTTGTATATTCAGTTTGTTAACATAGATTTGCAAGTGACATCAACTGTCCAAGGTAATTATTTAAATGTTTCCTCTTAGAATAGACAGAAGCAAGTATGCAACAAAGTACTCGCAAAAGATCTTGCATATAATAGGCAATTTGACACAGTTAATTTGTGTTCAACTGTTAGAGCATACTGATATTTCCTGATGCAGAAATACTGGTCTGTTGTGTAATTTAAATTGATATGAAATCTTAGATGTGCATCTGACTGAGGAATGTTTTGTATTCAGTCATGTAAAGACACTTAATTGTTATGTATTTATCTAACAACTGATATATTTTATCACTATTCTTCATAAAGAACATGTATGATTGTCTAAATTGTTTTTTTTTTTTTTTTTTTTTTTTNTTGTTTTTTTTTTTTTTTTTTTTTTTCTCAACTGGATTATAGCTGGCATAACTGAGCATATTAAGTTGGATCGCTACTTGCACCCACACTTCCGTTATTACATGAGGGAGGTGCGAACTGTTGTTTATTCACAGTTCTTGGAGTCATATAAAAGTGTCACAATTGAGGCAATGGCTAAGGCATTTGGGGTGTCCGAGGACTTCATTGATACGTATGTTGAAGATTTTGTTCTCAAAGCTAGAAGTATGATAATTTGTTTTGATGCAAGTTATCTAATTGACTGCCCATTTTTTGCACAGGGAGCTCTCTCGGTTTATTGCTGCAGGGAAGTTACACTGCAAAATTGACAAGGTTGCTGGTGTGCTAGAAACAAATCGGCCCGATGCTAAGAATGCTCTGTACCAGGCAACCATCAAACAAGGGGATTTCTTGTTGAACCGTATCCAAAAGCTTTCGCGAGTTATTGATCTCTAGGCAATTTCTTCCTACACTAGCACCAGCCTAGATGTACTCACGATTCCTGAATACTGAAATTTGGTTAATTTTCTTCTGTAACTGAAAAATCCACTCTTATTTTTCTGTTTGAATTGAAAATATTTTCCTTCCCCGTGGATTTTCTTGACTGGGTCATTTTCTTTGCCGTTTAGAGTTGGGTATTGTGCAATATTACAATGACTTTTGTTTACATCCTCTAGTTGTTAGAAGACAATTAGTATGGGCTTTTATTTGTTCCTAATGGATAATAGAGTTTGAGTGCATCTCACAATTGCAACTTCTTATGTAAGAAATTTGTAGACTAGCAAGTGTTTGGCAAATTATACCATGGTCAAGGTTTATTTTGCATTGTGGATTCATAGATTGTGTGTTGATATATTAGGCAAATTATACTGTGCACCATGGTGCACATAGCAATGTGCACCACGTACGTAAACGACGTCGTTTTGAACATTGTAAACTAACCGTCCGTTTTTTTGGAAATCACGTTTCCCGGTTTGGCTGGTGTCAGTATTTATGTTAATATTCTGTGTATTCCAGGCAATCATTCTGTGTATTCTAGGCAACCGTTCTGTGTATTCTAGGCAACCGTTCTGTGTATTTTAGGCAACCGTTCTGTGTATTCATGTTAGTAACACATGTTGTGATGTGTTTGTGCATTCGAATGTTTAGAAGGATGAATTCTCTGTATTTTGTGTCAATATTCTGTGTATTCATGTTATTAACACAGGTAGTGATGTGTTTGTGCATTCGAATGTTAGGAGGATGAATTATGTGTATTTTGTGTCAATATTCTGTGTATTCTGGGCAAACATTCTGTGTATTCTAGGCAAACGTTCTGTGTATTCTAGATAATGATTATGTGTATAATGTATTATAGATAATGAATTCCCTGGAGTCATTCGCGTCCTCGTCCACTAACATCTGTGTATTTTGTGTCAATATTCTGTGTATTCTGGGCAAACATTTTGTGTATTCTAGGCAAACGTTATGTGTATTCTAGATAATGATTATAGTATTATAGATAATGAATTTCCTAGAGTCATTCACGTCCGCATCCACTAACATCGAAACGGTGTTGTTTACGTTCGTGGTGCACATTGCTATGTGCACCGTGGTGCAGGGTATAACGATTGGATATATTATATTGTGTCTATAAATAAAAAGAAAGACACATAATTATGTTAACTATAAACACAAAATATGTTAATTGAAAACACTTAATATGTTAGACATTATTTTTGGGTTAGGGTCCATAATGGAATGTGGACTTTGGTCCATGGTATAACAATTGCAAATGTTTTGACATGCAAGTAATACAATTGGTGACACTAATTAAAGAGAACTATAAGATAGTAGGAAGCCTTTTTTTTCTTCAATACTATTTACTCCGTTACAATGTAGTATCTGTTTATACTCCCTATTGAAGTACAAACAATCAATGCCCTCACCGTGACCTCTCACTTGATAGAACCGCAGTTATGCTGCTTGATGACAAGATATTTGGCATAAAAACACTTTTGTTCCATTTTAGTTTGCCCCACCTTGTGCATTCAAGTGCAAGTGTTTGTCCACATACAAGTAAATTTGTATGTCCCGTCCGTACAAACTTGCCCCTCCCGACCCCCATAGAGCTGAAGTACTACAAAAGTAAACACCTGAAAACAACAAACAATAAAACAACGCATTAAAACAATTATACCTATCATGCAACCTACATAACCGTTTGAGCCTCAAACTCTTATGAACGACTATCTCCTTACTTCTTCCCCAACGCTTTCCATTCCCTTTGTTCTTGGCAACGATCGATGGACGAACGATAATCTTCGACGAAAATAGAAACTCACAATATAGAGGTCCCTAATAAGGTGATAACTATGACCCAGCTGTGAGAATGTATAGATAAATTTAAATCATTGATCTAGTAAATCGAACAGTTCAAAATAAACAAATTTTGTAATATTTATGAAAAAGACCACGCTCATTTTAAAAATGTATAATATTTATGAAAATGACCCCGCTCATTTTTTTGCTTGAATTCCAATACATTAGATCTTGCATATGAATGGTTTGGATTGTCCATACGTTCTCACCCGGGGAATGATTCTCATATGATTAGGATTATATATATATTGGATTGTCCATACGTTCTCACCCGAGGAATGATTCTCATATGATTAGGATTTTATATATATATGTCCAGGATCACGTGCAAAAGACTTCCCAGGTAAAAAATGAGGTGAGATCTAAGTCGTTCATCTAGACATCTAAAATACAAATTTTACGTAAGCTTTCGCGATCATTCTCAGCCATTCTCCTTCAATTTTGTTGTTGTGCGATCATTCCCAACCTATTTTTCTTCAATTCTGCTATGGATTTCATCATATTCCATAATTCAATTCAATTCAATTGTCTTATGCAGCTAAAAATAATTTTGTATGTATTGGTCTAATGCCTATGGTGTTCATAAGTGATTTTGAGTTTGGTGGTTTAATTGATTCATTATTTAAGGGTAAGAATATGCAATGGAAATAAGAGGGACAATATGCACTGGAAGAAAGAAATTATACACTCGAAAGAGGGAAATTATGCACTTGAAGAAGAAAAATGTGTACTTGAAGAAGAGAAATTATGCACTTGAAGAAGAAAAATATGCACTCGATGAAGGGAAATTATGTACTTCAAGTAAAAATATATTTATATACATTACAATGCGCACTTGAAGAAGAGAAATTGTGCACTTGAAGTTGAAGTTGAAGAAGAAAAAAATGTGCACTCGAAGAATGGAAATTATGTATTTGAAGTAAAAAATATATTTATATACATTACAATGTGCAATTGAAGAAGAGAAATTATGCACTTGAAGAAGGAAAATTGTACTCGAAGAAGGAAAATTATGCACTCGAAGTAAAAAAAAAAATTACATTAACTTATATAAGTTTACCATATAGCCCACACACGTTTTTTTTTTTTTTTTTTTTTTCCAAATTTCACTCATTCTGGGCTGTTGATATGAATTTAATCTATGGTTGAGATCCCACCATATTTTTTACTTGGAGAAGCCTTTTGCTAGTCAAAAATAACATGTGCTAGTCATGGAAAATTGCAATTTATGTCCCTCACAAATATGTCAATTATTAATGTCACCCTTAAATTATTAGTGGTGTAAATGTTGCCCCTCCGATCAATTTTCAAAACGTGATATATATTGCCTCTTTCCTAATAGGGAGAAGGAGAAACATTGTTGTCGGCGGAAGGAGAACAAATGAAGAAAGAAAATGGAGGGGGAAAATATGGTCTTCTAATAGGGAAAACGACGGGTAACCATATTTATACTACTAACTAGTATTTTTTATGCGCGATGCGTAAAAAATAGGTGCTCAATATTAGTACTTTATATTAAAATTTTAAATTTATTTAGATTTTAGATGTTTAAATTATAGTAAATAATAATAATAATAATAATAATGTAAAACATTTTTATAAATTTGATATTTATATTTTAAAAAGTAACTAACATATAACTTTAATATATAATGTGTATATATTATTATTATTGAAGAATATAGGAAAATATATGGTCAATGCATGTGCATAGTAACAATAGTGAAAAAGATAACGGAAGTTATAACGGTAAGGGTATATTTGTCAAAAATATTATATAGTACAACTTTTATAGCATAATGTATAAAAAAACTTAACGATGGTGAATGCATGTGCATAGTAACAATAGTGAAAAAGATAACGGAAGTTATAATGGTAGGGGTATATTTGTCAAAAATATTATATAGTACAACTTTTATAGCATAATGTATAAAAAAAAAACTTAACGAAAAAAACAGACATAAATGAAGGGTATAACCTTCATTCACACTTATTATGTTTTTAGATTTAGATAATTCAAGGAAAGGGCAATATATGTCACGTTTTGAAAATTGAGGGTCAACATTTACACCACTAATAATTCATGGGTGGCATTGATAATTGACATATTTGTTAGGGGTATAAATTACAATTTTCCCCTTTAAAATGAAATTATCCTTAATATTAAGCAATGAAAAATTATTTGAACTTAACTCGATCAATTGTTTGGGCAATAACTAGTAAGTAGATTATCAGTGCAATAACTAGTAAGTGGATTGTTAGTGCAAGCAATGTCGAAGAACGAGCTTTTATATGAGTGTGTCATATTAAAAGAATCCTTTGTCAAAGTTTCTTTAAGTAAGAGTCAAATTTTACTGGTGAACTCGATGAATCCAAATAAATCTCACAACAAACAATAATGGGGTATCCAATGTCAAACACCCAAAAGAATCCTTATTTTTAGTATTTACTTTAAAAATGAAGTTAACCTTAATGTTATTTTTCCATTAATTTATTAAACATAACTATGTAATTTTGTAAAGAGCATATTATGAAGTAAATATATATGTATTTTGTATCATACTAATTTGTAATTTAATATTTTTGTGAACTAAATTGACAAAAAGGGGAAATATTTTGTTCAGAATTTTTTAAAGGTTAATATGTATTTAGAATTAATTAAAATCGATATTGGTCAATAATTATATAGAAAATTTTTAAAATATAAATAATACTCCCTCCGTCCCATTTTACCTGTCCTATTTACTATTCATTGGTCAAACCAACTCTTTCTTCATTGCTTATTTTCTTTAGTAATTTTTTATTATTTTTAAATTTAATTTTTTGTGTTTAATAGTACTTTTGATGTAGTTTCTAAATATATAAATTTTATATATTAATACTAAACTTAATATTATGAAAAATTGGATTAAAAATAACTTCAGTCAAGCCTCGTTATACGAACCAGACAACCAAAATGGGACGGAGGGAGTATTAAAAACCAATTAGATTTGACCCAATTCAAATACTACCAAAATTCGTCCTCTACCTTCAAATCCAGTTTCGCCATGGAAGACAATTTTACTTTTGCTTAAGTAATATTGTAGGTTACGAGACTATTGACGTTGTAGCTACTGATGTCATGCTCCATATATCTATACTCTTTTCCATTGTTAAATGTTTTTATAAGAAAAAAAAAAAAAGGCCAAGGGAGCTGAGAATATAATCTTTATTATTAGATATATATATCAATTCAACAACTTTAAGAAAAAAAACACCCTTAAGAAAACTAGATAACGTGATTAAGTCACATCAATGTACAATGATGCTAAGATTGACTGACCACTACATATCAAGGGGAGATTCTAATAGAAATAAACTTAATAAACTAGGATATATATGTTTACTAATCAATTAGTATAAAAAATCGCTTCAAGATGAATGTAAAGCACCTAACAACTTCAATTTCTTTGAACCAACCTTCACATATCATTCACCATATGAAAGAAATAGTCCCTTGCATGACACTTTCTTTAGATTGACGTTCACCATATATACCAACTACGTGTTTGATTATAAACTACCTTAGGAGGCTGATATGAGAAGAAGGAAGCAAAATGTAGCCAGGGACAACTTGCTAATTTATCATTGGAAGGCCTTAAAAGATTAGTAATCCTTTGTAGGCATGTAACATCCTCAGCAAGTCATCCCTGGCTGCAATCCACTCCCTATCTTTTCATCCAAGACTCCTAGGCAATAATGCAATAATGATGAAAAATATATACGTATAATGATGAGAAAGAAAGATTTTGGTACTATAGTGCCATTAGCACGCATTACCTAAAAAGAAAAATATATATGATGCAATTTTAAGTTAGAAGAAAGAATTTGTTTTTCGATTTTCAAATATAATGAAATCGAAGAATGGTGTGTTTGTGTGGTCTGAGAAATGTATGTAAGGCCTCTCTTTTGCTCATGCATGAGGATTGAGGGCACTAGTGGTTGCTTGAGAAGTCTATCATTGCCCCATATTTATAGGCAAGGAAGCGAGAAGGGTGTAACACCATGCAGTGTTATTTTGTATATAAACACTCATTTATATTGAAAATAACAAGATTTCTAAAAGAAGAAAGGAAAAGGGTAGAATATATTGGGAATAGGAATGGAGCAAAATTGCAGTACTTGAGATAGGGTATTGGTTGGCAAGATTTGTGGACCACAATTAAGATATGGTATTGGGTGGAATGCCCATTGCTTATCATTGAATGATGGGGATAGCATCTTTGAAGTGATAAGTCTTATCATCATTTGATTGTAGAACCTGAAGGCAAATTATTGTGTGCATGGTCCACGCACGTGTGTGGACCACGAATGCAATATACATTTTCTATGTTTGATTGCATTTTGAAAAATTATCTTACTGTGTTTGGTTCATTTTTTGAAAAATGAATTAAATTGTATAATTTTACATTTTAATTATTTTTTAAAATATAAAATAATAATAATAATATATAAAATAATAATATTTCTTTTAAAAAGTAACATATATATGCGTCCATTTTGGCCAAAAAAATTGTTGAAGCCAAGTCCGAAAAATGACTTTCGGAAAAAAATTCGAAAAAAATGACCTCATTTTCCTTGGTCAACGAAAATTGTACGTTTTCCGTTAACTGCATTTTTCAGGCACGGCCAAACACCAAAAGCCCGGAAATGAAGTTCAGAAATTATTTTCGGACTACCAAACACACCCTTAGTATATTAAAAATGTACTTTTTATTTATGATTTACACAAATGTGTGAACCGTGGTCCATAGAATAATGAGTGATAACTGAATAGCTAGGATGGTCAGGATTCGTTTTAGTAATCCTTTATTCTCCTACTTAGCATTAACCAAAAAGAAAAATATAAATAACAGAAGACACTTTTAACTACTAAATAATCTATTGATCATAGAAATTTATATCAAGTTACATTTTAGTTATTAATATTACGAACTTCTAAAAATAATTGTAAATATTTGAGTTAATTATCGAAATGGTTCTTGAGTATAGTAAAGTTATCAATTTGGTCATTGATTTTTTTTGCCTAATTATTAAGTCCTTAACTTTAAAAATCGTAACCAATTTGGTCCTCCATTTATTAGCCATCAGCCGTTCGCTTACTCGAGATCAAATTGATAATTTTGCTATAGTCAAGGGACCATTTCGGTCATCACATAAATCATTTCTTCTCTTATTAAACTGAAGAGTGAAGGGGCGAAATGATTTTAAGCCACATAGGCACCAATGATTTTAAGCCACATATTAATTGGGAGAGGAATAAGGTTCAAATTGGCCACTGAACGTAACCTGAAAGTGCAATTAGGCCACTGACAGAAAAAAATGTGCAATTAGGCCACTGAACACTCCAAATGCATGCAATTTCACCTGATAGCAGGTTACCTTCAATTTCATCAAGTTGCCTGCTTACATGGATTGTGATGTGGCATTTTAAAATAACTTTTTAATAATAAATATAAAAAAGTAAAATTAAAAATTTTTAAAATATTAATTTTTAAATAATATTTTTAATATTAATTTTTTTAATATTTTAATATTTTTAATATTAATAATTTTAATTAATTTTTATTTTTAAAGTTTATTATTTAATAAATATTAAAAATAAAAATTTAAAATTTAAAAATATTAATTTTTAAATATTTTTAATATTAATTTTTAAATATTTTTTAATATTAATATTTTTAATATTATTTTTTTATATTTTTAATTAATTTTTAATTTTAAAGTTTATTATTAAAAAATATTTTAAAATGTCAACTCACCATCCATGTAAGCAGGCAACCTGATGAAATGGAAGGTAACCTGCTGTCAGGTGAAATTGCATCAATTTGAAGTGTTCAGTGGCCTAATTGCACATTTTTTTCGTTCAGTGGCCAAATTGCACTTTCAAGTTACGTTCAGTGGCCAATTTGAGCCTTATTCCATTGGGAGAAATATGAGGGAAAATTTTTGGAGGGGAAAATATCATTTTCCTTAAGATAAAGGAATGAGATTTAAATCTCTTGCCGGGTGGAGAAAAAAATCATGTCATGAGGGTTTAAATTATTGTGAAAATTTATAATACCAGTTAATATCAATACGATTATACTCGATATCATTATATATATCATACAAAATTAATATTGTGCCATACATTATCAATTATAATTTTTAATGATACTTTGTGTAATCATGTATGAACTACATAATTGTACAAATACGATTGACATCAATATCAATTGATACTTTATATAATTTTAAATAACACAAAATATATACAATAATAAATGTACTTTTATTTTAATCTTGCTTGTCACTTATTTTTTTTAATTAAATAGAAGTTGTCAATTATTTTGTTGATGACTTTTTTTAAATAATTAATTGATATTCATTTTACTAATCAATTTAATTTGGAGTATTCTAAAATTTGAGCGAGGGATAAGAACATAACTCAAAATCACGAATTAAAGAATCAACATTGATACAGCAAAATACGGAACGAAATACTGTATTTATATCAGGTCGGGTACAAGGTAGAATACCCTAGAGGAGACCGAGCTACGTGACAGTGGGTCAGAGGTTCCCGGTCTCTTTAGCTACTGTATTAGAAGAAATAGCCAAAAGTCCATCTACCGTAATAAATGCGCCTTTTATAGTGGCTACAACAAGATTTCCGGTCTGGCGGCATGTAGGACGCGTGGCGGACATGCACCGGTCAGTCTGTCGGTCCAATATGGCAGTGGATAGATCCGCGGGTGAGAGGTCCCTGGTTCGAACCTCCGCGAAGGCCCATACCACAGCTCGGGTTGCAAGGAGGCCCGGTCTACCTAGACCGGGAGAAGGATCTGGGGTTTGGGCAACTCTTTACTACACCCAGAGCCCGGGAGATCGGAAAAGTAGGCCGGGAGTTCATCCCTATCAACTAGCCCCCCAGCCCGGTCCCAGGCGGTTTCGTTCCCGCCCAACCGAGGGGCAGTCACAGGGGGGGCGACGTCAGCAAGGACGTCAGCCCTAACGCGCGCGTGTCACGCTCCCATGGACCTCGGAACTTGGGCCTAGGCCAAGCCTACCTCGTGGGGAACCGAACCGACGGCCCCTCACTCTCCCTTCTATAAAAGCCGTATCCGCATGCCCTTTTCCGACTTTCACGAAAAAAAACCCAACTCAGAGCCTCCCGAGCTATTGAAGCATCCCGAGCTCTCTCTTGTCAAAATACACCGAGTATCTCAACTCTCCCGAACAGGTATCTTCTTCGTTTACTTTCATAACTACTTTTAGTTTATAGTTTCGGGTCCCGGGCTGCCCTTAGTAAGACACTTCCCTGTTCTTGCTAGGTACAGCCATGAGCGGATCGGATAGCCAGAATCTATCCATTCACAACTACGGCGGCTCGGTCGAGGTCGGATCATTCACGGTCTCGACCTACGATTCCGTGATCAATGCCATAGACACTTACTCTAGAGAAAACGAGGGCTTCTGAGATTGGTGTATGAAGTTGACTGGCTCGGGGTTTGTGGCCCCGGCCATATTGTTCGGCTCTTCCCGGGAACTGAGTCTGGAGCGTAGATTTGCGGGCTCCTCCTGCTCCGGGTTGTTAGAGGCGAAATAATCCATGTTCGGATACATGGCGAGAGACCGAAGAACAGGGAAAGCGGTGGCCGGCTTTGTTCTATTCGGTCCCCACGGACAGCGCCAAAAATGATACAGCAAAATACGGAACGAAATACTGTATTTATATTAGGTCGGGTACAAGGTAGAATACCCTAGAGGAGACCGAGCTACGTGACAGTGGGTCAGAGGTTCCCGGTCTCTTTAGCTACTGTATTAGAAGAAATAGCCAAAAGTCCATCTACCGTAATAAATGCGCCTTTTATAGTGGCTACAACAAGATTTCCGGTTTGGCGGCATGTAGGACGCGTGGCGGACATGCACCGGTCAGTCTGTCGGTCTAATATGGCAGTGGATAGATCCGCGGGTGAGAGGTCCTTGGTTCGAACCTCCACGAAGGCCCATACCACAGCTCGGGTTGCAGGGATGCCCGGTCTACCTAGACCGGGAGAAGGATCTGGGGTCTGGGCAACCCTTTACTACACCCAGAGCTCGGGAAATCGGAAAAGTAGGCCGGGAGTTCATCCCTATCAAACATTAACATTAGTTTTTCCAATTCTAAAACTAATCATCTGAATTAGCAAATTTACATCGTAAAAGTGTAAAGAAATAATAAAAACACATAATAAATCACTAAATAATTAATCAACTAATAAAACTAAAGCATATACGGCTATACCCTATAGATATTTTAAATGGAAATAAGTTAATTAAGAAATAATGAAGGATTTGATTACTTGATTTATTTCTTTTATTTGGTGAATTTAGACTTCAATATATCTATTGAGTTTATTTAATATATACATAGTATATTTTTATTTTTGTATTCATATTATAATAATTAGTTTTTCACGCGCATTGCGCGAATGAGGTAATGCCCAATGTTTATTTTTAAATAAGTATTTTAAAGTATATCAATACAAGACTATATAGGAGATGTTCATGCATATGTAATTGAATGTTGACTTTGTTTATTTAAATCGGTAATTCAAAGTTTATGAATGCAAGATAATATATGAGAGATTGATTATAATTATCACTAAAATAAATGTTTGCGATTTTGTAAAACCGCTAATCTAAATACTTAGTCTAAAAATAATAGTATAAATAAATACTACTTTTTTGTTTGAATTTCTTTAAGTCTTTTAAATTCTCTTTCAGGTAGCATTGTCATTGTCTTTATCTTCAATATTTTTTTTAAATTTATTTATTGGTATTTGGTAATGTGTCATGCGCAATTGAGTTATTGTGGTAGTATAGAAGGCAGTGTCATGCAATGAGATTATGATATAGGAAGTTGTGGATTTGTCTCGTTGTATTTGTATATATGACTGAGATCTTAGTTGTACTATGAACTCTTGATCTTGCAAGCGCCTATTGATATTTGGCAGTGGTAGTTTTCCCCCCTATATGTTTCATGTGTTGTGAGATGTCTGTCATACATTCTCATGTGAAATTATTGAACAAAATATTAATATTTATTATATTTGTATAAGGTTAATGAGTAGTACATTTTGTTATAGTTTAATAACTTGTTTACTTGATAATTACAATAATAACTTTATAGGTAGTCCGAATACTGATGCTGCAATATGTCCAATTTCAGCAACAGTTTGTACATCCATTTTGCACATGTTTATTTTGAAGTTCATATTTTTAGAATTAATATGAATGAGTGTAGTACTTGATTTTGTGTGTGCATGTAAGTGTATTTTTTTTTAATCTTTTTGTTGATTTGATACTAATCTTGGAGTGCCTACTACTGCCTTTTCATCACAATTCATGCAGTTAAATAGTTTGTCATTTAGTACATAAATATTTTTAAACAGTGGCTACATCCTATATACCAATTATTTTTGTTGTCAACATTGATGCTGATTTTAACTTTAATCCAAGCAGGTTGATTGTAGAAAATTAAATGAAATGAATTATAAATTTATATTTGTTCTAATGTATTTAAAGAATGCACAATAAGTATTTTACATACAAGATTAATGAATGTTGTAACGGTAGCTATTTTTAAAATTTCTTCATTTTTTGAATTTAAAAGATTGATTACAGCAATGTTGTAGTCTCAACATCTTTTCAATGCATCAAGTGTGTCACAATGTTCTATTGCCCTATATTGACATTTTTAATAATGATGTTTAAATCAATTTATTGGGTTATTTGAATGTCTTCTTTGTCAACAAATCCTACCTAAGTAGTTAATATGATTGGCTTCAAACTGTTTTTTTTTTTTTATAAAAAGTTCCATGTTATTAACATAATACTTGGTAAATAAATATATAACATTATTTTGTAGTATAACTTTGATATTTAATTACAAGATAGTGTAAAACGAAAATAATGAACAATGTAGTGAATATAATTAAGGGAAAGTGACATCTTTAGTCCCTGACCCG
Source organism: Ipomoea triloba (assembly GCF_003576645.1). Lineage (NCBI taxonomy): Eukaryota > Viridiplantae > Streptophyta > Magnoliopsida > Solanales > Convolvulaceae > Ipomoea > Ipomoea triloba. The sequence continues at coordinate 28,889,192 of NC_044918.1, forward strand.
GAAAGCAACCTGAGAAATTTGACATCATTTTGTATCTCAAAAGTTTTAATTTGATTACCTTTGTTGCTTAGTAAAAAAAATCAAAACTTGTTAGGATAGTGTGTTTTACATACCTAAACACAATGATCATGTGTTTCTTTGTTTGTGTTAAGTCTTAAATTTGTTATACGTGAGTTAGGTTCCTAACAAGTCATACGAAAGTTATTAAATTGCTTTTAAAATTGAAGAATCTTGAAAATAAGAGGCTAAGAACTGAAAAATAATGTTGTAAAAGTGGTTTTGATATAAGAAGAAGAATAAAATGTGAATTTCCTATTTTACCCCTCAAATTTATTTATTTTTTAAATTTTTTTGGTCAAATTTAAAGGCAGGGACTAAACTCGCTACTTCGCGAATAACTGAGGGACTAAACTCGGATACGGCCATAACTCAGGGACTGAGTTCGTCACTACCCCTATAACTCAAAGACTAGAGATGCGATTTTCCCTATAATCTACTATACTATCTACTATACTATATATATATATATATATATATACACACACACACACTAATAAGAGCTAAAGAGAGTTAGGCCTAAAATGGGTAGAAAAAATGGCGGTCAAATTATTTAATCAAATGGATGGTTCAGATTGTTTAGATTTATATTTTTCCTTGAGATTTCCTAATTTATCCTTAACTATATGATTATCCGTTAAGTTTTCCGTTAAATATTATCTTCTCCGTTAATATTCCGTTAACTTTTAACTTACCCATTAATTTCTATAAGAAAGGTCTTAGGTTCGGACCCCATCTCAATCAAATTTGACATAATTAAGTTCCTCACTTTATTTTAATCTTATTAAATTAAATAAATTAGTAGCAAACCAAACGCCTTTCTCTGCTGCTCAACTTCGGCTTCCACCGCCGGCCTCCGGCCGGAGCTCTAATGGAGCTTTGAGCCGGCGGTTTTGGTCACCTTCTACGTTTGCTCTCGCTCTTCTTCCGCCCTAACTACCATCACAACTCCGTCCGCCTCCTACCACCGCCACAGATCTTCTTCTTCCGTTTTCTCTCCCTTTGAATAGAATAATAGTAGATAGGTATTGGGGTTTGTGTTGGTAGTCTTGAACTCCCAACCCTACTTTGACTTTACCCACTTTTTATTTTATCTATTATTGTGTTTTCCTCTTGTTACTTTCACGAGCATTTTTCCTCTTGTTACTTTAATGAGCTTTTCATTTTAATTAGCTTAAATCTTTTAGTTTGGTTTCGGCAAGTGTTGATCTTATCCTGGGCAAGCAAAAAAGAATGATGACGAAGACCCAGATCTTTGATGAAGCTTTAAGCTCCTTGAAGGAACATAGCTTCCTAGTTATGAAACAGTCTGCTATTCAAGTTTTCTATATCATAATTAGAAAAGTTGTTTCTATGTGTGACTGTAAGGAATGATTTACCATTTCATTGATCATTGATGTAAACGTTTTATGTTATGAATTAATGGAATAGCTACGTTTACCTTTCAAAAAAAATAAATTAGTAGCTACAACAAAAAATGATACATATGTATTTATTTAATTTAGAATTATGTGTCTACAATACCTTTATTTGAAAAAATTATTCATTATCAAAAAGTTAAATTAAATAAGAAAAATAATTTCATTAGTTATATTGCCTTTATTTTCTCTCATGCAAAGATTCTTTACATTCAAATTTATCAATTGATATTCATTACATTGTCCATTATCTTATTTTTACAATATCTTGTAATTAAATATCAAAGTTATAATACAAAATAATGTTATATATTTATTTACCAAGTATTTTATTAATACCTTGGAAAAAAATTGAAGCTAATTATATTAACTACTCGGGGATTGGTTGATAAAGAGAGTACTCAAATAACCCAACAAATTGAAGCGGAATCACTCTATTTTACTTTTTTTGAATTAAATAAATTAGTAGTTACAACAAAAAAATGATACATGCGGATTTCTTTAATTTATAATTATGTGTCTACCAAAAATAATTTCTTTAATTTAAAAAAAATATTCATTATCAATAAATTAAATAAGAAAAATAATTTGATTAGTTATATTGTCTTTATTTTCTCTAATGCAAAGATTCTGTACATTCAAATTCATCAATTGATATTCATTTATCTTGTAATTAAATATCAAAGTTATAATACAAAATAATGTTATATATTTATTTACCAGTATTTTATTAATACCATGAAAAAAATAAAAAAGAATAGTTATAAACCAATCATATTAACTACTTGGGGGATTTGTTGACAATGAAAATATTCAAATAACCCATTACCCAGCAAATTGAACCCAGAAACTACCTTTTAATATCTTTAGAATACATCATATTTAAAATTTTCAAATTTTTACTAATTTATTTAATCTTTTTCCTTAAACTAGGAATTTCTTTATCCACAATAACTCATTCAACAATAATGGTTGAACCAAATGAACCTCGAGCAGAACACCTAAAGGAAAGTCCATAGCTCCTATATCATAATCTCATTGCATGACGTTGTCATCTATGCTACCAACAATAACCCAATTGCAAATAACACACTACCAACAAAAAGGAAGAGAACAAATAGTAAAGATGAAGACAATGACAATGTTACTCCAAAAAGAATTAAGAATACTTAGAAAAATTTAAACTAAAAGTAGTATTTATTTAGACTATCATTTTTAGACCAAATATTTAGACTATCGATTTTACAAAGTTGCAAACATTTATTTTAGTGACAATTATAATGAATTTCTTATATTATCTTGGATTCATATACTTTGAGTTACATATTTAAATAAAAAAATTCGACATTCAATTACCTATGTATAAACTTCTCCTATATAATTTTACATTGATATACTTTCAAATATTTATTTAAATATAAACATTGGGCATTAGCCCATTCGCGCAATGCGCGTGTAAAACTAGTTAATTAATAAATTTGAAGGTAAGAAATCTTTGCATTGTAGAAAATATAGACAATATAACTAATGAAATTATATCTCTTTTTAAATTTTTTGATAATGAATATATTTTTTTTAATAAGGCATTGTAGACATCGAATTATAAATTAAAGAAATGCATAAGCATTATTTTTTTTGGTTGTTGTAACTACTAATTTATTTAATTTAATAAGATTAATAAAGTGGGTACTTACTTTTGAATAATATATATATATATATATATATATATATATATATATATATACACTCTAACATATTCATAGTATATGTTCAACAATATGCCAACTTTGATTGTGATGGGTTTCGAATCTAAGACCTTTCTTATAGAAATTAATGTGTAAGTTAAAAGTTAACGGAAAAGAGAAAATTTAATGAAAAATTTAACGAATAATCATATAATTAAGGATAAATTAAGAAATTTCAAGGAAAAATATAAATCTAAATAATCTGAACCATCCATTTGATTTAATAATTTTACCGTCATTTTTTCTACCCATTATAAGCCTAACTTTCTTTGACTCTTATTAGTATAGTAGAAGATATATACATATATATTTATTAAAAAAAATTGGGGTGAGGGCCCAGCTCCCTACCCACCCATATAGTTCTGCCCTAATCCCTTGAGAATGATAATCTATACATATATGTAAATAAAAGGGAAAATCAAACATTTTCGTTCCTCAATTGTTTTTCAATTGTCAATGTAGTTCTTACTTTTCAATTTCAACCAATTTTATTATCAAATTGTTTAAAATTTCGTCAGTTAAATCCTTTCAGGGACCAAATTGATGAAATTTAAAAATGTGAAAATCATCATTTTTAGTCCCTGAAAAGGTTTAATTGACAAAATTTTAATTAATTCGAAGATGAAATTGGTTGAAATTTAAAATTGTAGACTACATTAACAGTTGAGAAATTATTAAGAGGACAAAATGATGATTAATTCAAAATAAAATGTTATGTTAAAAGTAACTTTTCCTAATTTCTCGCCCAAAGATGCTTCTAAATATAGAAAGAAAAAATGGATCAGGAGATTGGATGTAGTAGTATAGAGGGTGCTTTCGCGGATTAGGCGGTTTTTTTGTTCGTAAATTATACCATCGACCATAGTCATGGCTAATACTGCAGTTGTGTTGAACAGATACTGCAGTTGTGTTGGAAGGAAACTGCAGTTGCGCGGAACATAAGTCGTTTCATCTGTTCAACACAATTGCAGTATCATTTCAACACAACTGCAGTTCCAGACAAATGAAATAACCTCTGTTTCGCGCAAGTGCAGTTCCCTTTCAACACAACTACAGTATTAGCCAAAGTGCATGGTCCACGGCATAACGAATGTTTTTTGTTTAGGATACAAATATGGGACACTTGTTGGAAAAACAATCTTGTAAAGTGCATTTTTACTTTTTCAACATGCATCTCAGGAATGTATTTTTATCTTTATATATTATTTATTTATTTCATGCAGAATACAGTACATTATACGCATGCACAATACGGTACATTATACGGGATAATATGGTAAATAAATACAAATGAATACATACAGGACTTACCTATTATAAATACTCTAATTAAACTCTATTTCCACTTTTATTTTATAACTTCCATCCTTTTGCCAAGGATCTTGTAGTCCAGTGGCATCAAATTCTTCCCTTTATATGGGAGGTGGTGGGTTCGAGTTTCAGTGTAGACAATATTGACTCACTCTTGTGCTTCAATAGGTTGAGAAAGTAGTGAGGTGGTGGGTTCGAGTCTCAGTGTAGACAATATTGACTCTTGTGCTTCAATAGGTTGAGAAAGTAGTTATGAACAGGTACTGCATTGTAATAGAGTCAATAGTATTCAAAAAAAAAACTTTCATCCTTTTCGTTCTCCCTCCCATACAAAACTGCTCTAAATTCTAAATTTACTGCAATTTCCTACGTATCATGATCAATTTCCCAAGCGGACACACTGCAATTTCCTACGTATCATGATCAATTTCCCATAAAATTCATTTCGTGAAAAGTAGTGTACAAAGCGGACACACTGCAATTTCCTACGTATCATGATCAATTTCCCATAAAATCCATTTCGTGAAAAGTAGTGTACAAAGCGGACACACGCAAATTATACTGTGGACCATGGTCATGGCTGATACTGCAGTTGTGTTGAACGGATGAAACGACTTGATGTTATGTATTCCCATAACAATTTGGACGGATGAAACGACTTGATGTTATGTATTCCCATAACAATTTGGCTCTAGTTTCATCTCGCCGTTGAAGTAGGTGGCACTGTTGTAGCCATAGTAGAAAAAAGTTTTAAAAGTGAAGAAATCAGTATGTCTAAAAAGTACAATGTCTCCATGATATAAATAATTCTCTATCATGAAATCTGAAGTTCCCGTAGTGAAGTGAATGTTCTCAAGGGTAACTTCAATTCCTACCGAGCGACCATGGCGCAAAATAACAGTTGTAGTAAAATGTTGCATTGGACGATGCATGCAATTTGAAATTTTCTAGAAAAATGTATTAAATATATCAAAGATAATTGTATTGGATGTATTAAATTACAGAAACACATAATTGTATTGTTACTGGCGACATAATTTTAATACTAAACCATGTGATAGTGCATGTAGTAATATCGCGCAAATATTTTTGATCCTTTCCCTAGTCACTTCTTTCAGTGTAAGGTTCATTGGATCCTTTCCCTAGTCGCTTTGATATCTGCCCTTGCTTTAGTTGGAATTTCCTTTTAGCCAATTGCAGCTCTTACCTTTAATTAGAGAGGGGTAGTGGTACCACCACTAGGTTAATAGCGAGTGGGACCGACTGGATCAACCTAGCTTCGTTGCCGGAATCAAGCCCAATGTAGTTCAATTTTACTTGCATCAATTACTTACCACCGAACGAAGCACCAAAAAACGGAACCTGCAAGAATCAATGCGATAGCGAGATTGAGCAGTAGCGAGGGGCGATAGCGAAGGCGTGGTTCATACTCTAAGAGAGAGTAGATGCGAAGGTTCGGATCGAAGATCTTAGCGAGACAGCCGGTATGGCCCCACTGATTTGTTTTCGATCGGAACATCAAGCAGCACAACCCGGTTCTACTTGGCTAAGCCCCGTGCTCCTCCAAGGATCGAAACCTAGCGATATGCTCCGGCGATGGTGCGATTTGTCATAATTTGATAAAATTTTTTGATTATAGAATGTGATTTTGTATCATGATATTTTGAAAAAAAAAATGAGGCATTCTTTTTGTGGCAATTAGAAATTGCATTTTTTTTTGTCTTGCCATAATAATCTTGATTATGATATGAGAATCATATTTTTAGAATCTCTATTGTCATTGCTTATCCAAAATTTATGTGGTAATAATGATTATATTCTGTCTTTTCATTATTATTATTGAATTTTATCTAGTTCGGATAAAAATGCTTATATCATTATTACTATTATGTAATAATTATTTTAAACTGAGGAATTCACGGGTCGTAACCTTATTCTCATTTTTTTTTATCACATGTTGGTTGAGTATGAATATTTAACTTTATTTATTCATACTTTTAGTTTAAGATTATTATTATGCATATAATCGAATTAAAAGTGCATAGTCTTATTGATTTAACTTATGCAATTCGATTTTGTGAGAATTTAATTTGCAAATGAACATATATCTTCAGATTTTGATATCATTAGAGTTTGCATTACTAAGCTATTTCTCATAAAGTTGATAATATGCATTGAAACATTTCTGTATTGGGTTTGCATTTGAAACTTTTCAATGATTGAAAAGCGTATAATTATTACATTATTATTCAAATTTTATAAACTTCTAAGTTTTGGGTTTATGTTTTTATTTGAATAATGGCTCATTTTAAATTGCTATTATGTTATACAATTTATTTGGGTATGAGCTTATTGAATTTTTATGCATAATTGTTTGCTAGCATAAACCTTATGTTCTCTAAAGATTCTTTGTCTATTATGTCTGTAATATGCGAGAATATTACTATGATATTTTGGCTATCCTTGTCAAACATCTGAGAGGCGACATTGGCAATTATCGACATGAGAAGACATGTAATGGCCTTAAAATTATCAAACAATGAAGAACTAGATAAGTCTAGCTTTTTCTCAAAATACAATATTTTTTTAATTACTTAATTATATTGGCCACTGACGAATGTGATATCTTCTTTATGGCGATTATTTAACATATACCATGCATATAAATTTATGTTTTTTTTAGAAAGCATGAATAATAGACGAAAATTATGATATTTTTTTGATAAGTTTACTCCATACAACATTGTATGTTGAGTACTCTAATTATCATGAAACAATTATTTAAAATAGATAATATCATATTTTTAACCAAAGCTCTAAACCTAAGATAGAGCTTTGTTCGGAAGGCAAATTAAGCAATTATGGAGGAAAATTATCTTTTTTTTAGCAACCTGAGAAACCAATATGCTTATACACTACATATCACAAACACCTAGTACATGGTTCAACACCATGCATTTCCTTATCTGCGTTAAACATTTTTAGTATGCAACCCTTCCTTCCATTATATAACCACAATAGTGTATCGAGACTATCAACTACCTATAGCCCATCATGATAAATCAAAAGGAACGTTGGTTGTATCATATACTATATTTTCTCGGCATTAGGGGGATAAACGTTTGGTGTCCCTCATATCTACAGTTGAGGGGTATAAGACAAGGTGATCCCATCTCATCACCATATTTCTTCATTTTTGTGGCAGAGGGCTTCAGTGCCATGCTTAAAGATTATGAGAGCTAAAAGGAAAAATCCATGGTATTTCAGTTGCTAGATCAGCCTCCTCAGTTAGTCATTTGTTCTTTGCGGATAATAGCTTCATCTTCTTCAAGGCAAACTCTAATGAAGCTGAAAGTCTGAAACAACTACTTAGTATGAAAAGGCATTAGGGCAAAGCATCAATTTAGACAAATCATCTATGGTAATGTGTAGATAGGTGATATGAGGAGAATTTGTGACATTTTGGGAATGCAGTGCAGTAGAGAACTAGGAAACTACCTTGGCTTTCCAATGTTGGTTGGAAGGAATAACAAGGAGATGTTAAACTTCATAAAGCTGAAGATCATTAATCGTATACAATGCTGGAATCACAGGTTACGTTCCTCTCTAAAGCTGGACGGGAAGTTATTTTGAAGTTGGTTCTAAAAGCAATGTGACCTCTTTACCATTCCCTCTCATGGGAAATGCTAGGGTGGCAGACCTCATCGACACAACAGCCAAAAAATGGGATGAGGAGACAATCAGATCGATAGATGTTTAATTACAGGGATGTGGACTTTATTCTAAAAATCTCTATTCCAAGACAACAGATTCAAGACAAGATCATTTGGGGTCCGAAGCAGACAGAAATTAAAGTTCTCGGTCAAAGCTATCTGTGGTGAGCTTAGGAGTAAAATCTGGCAAGCAAAAATCCCATCGAAAGTGAAGTCTTTCCTATGGCAAGCATGTTCTATGTGCCTCCCTACAAAGGACCTATTGCGTCTGGAACAGGTTGACTGTGATGAAAAATGCCCTTCTCTGCACGCATGGAAAGGAATCTATCTTTCATCTCTTTGTTGACTGTGAGTATGCCAAATCTTGTTGGAATTATATTAGAGTCTAGGTACACACATGAACCATGAGCAGCTTTAACGAATGAATCACCTCCTGCCTATCTTCATTCACCAAGGTTCAAGTTAGCACTCTCCTTATGATTTGCTGGGAGATATGGAATTTAAGGAACAACATCCAGTGGAACAATCAATCATTGGAGTTGGCTAGAACCACTGTTCGAAGAGCCCTTAATTATTACCTTAGCTTGACTGGATGGAAGCTAACAAATTAAAACCAACCAACAAGGAAATCATGTTGATCTTAAGGAAAATATTATCTGGAAAAAACCACAGCAAGGTTTTTTGAAACTGAAGCAGTTGATATGCAACACACGCCAAGCTTGGCATCATATGTGTTATGTAGGACGATCAGGGTCACTTTGTTGCAGCTAGAGGTTCGAGTTGAAGTGGTTTATATAGCCCCAAGGCAGTTTCTATAAGGAAATCGCTTAGTTGGTTGAAGTCTCGTGCCTTTGACAAAGTAATTGTGAAGACAAACTCTCTACAAGTGGTACAAGGTCTCGAATCTTCGATTGATGATTCTCCCTTTTGTGTTATTTTATCTGAAATTAAAAACTTAATGAGTATGTTTGCTCATATTAGTTTGGTGTTTACTAATCGATCAATGAATCAAGCAACTCATATACTTGCTGATTATTCCAGAGTGGTTCTTTAATCCTCCCACCTTCCTTTGTAAATTTCGTTAGAATGAATTAATCTTTCTTTCTAGTTTCAAAAAAAAAAAAAAAACTGGCATGGACCCAGGACCACACCAACTACCATTATTTGACAATAAAGACGTTTTCTGGTAGACTTGTAGCTACAAGTTAGTGTATTGGACGGCAATTTCGAGAACATAACGGGGCAAATATCAGGGGTCTGAATAACATATCCATTAAATACAGGGGGGGAAAGTGAAAGTTTCTCGGTTTTTCGCATTGTCAAATACCAAAAACCTGGGAGCTCCGTCACTCTCAATCTCTAGAGTCTAGACTAGTCTCAACCTTTCTTCCACTGTTCCAATGGCTTCCTTCAAATGGCTTCTCTTCACTTTACATTTGCTCCTAATTTTCACGGAAATTGCTTCCGACGGACTTCCCGATCCCGGAAATGACCGGAACAGTCACGCCGTTTCGGGTTCTGAGGTCGCCTCTGATCCATCTCTGTTGCTCGAACTCGATCAACTCAAGTCAAAGATTTCTCTTTTAGGTTCCTCTCCCTCTCAGCCGAAAAAATCGGATTATTATTATTATTATTATTATTATTATTTAAATTTCTTCCGTTAGTAGTGTTTATTCCGTATCTGTTAATAGGAATTGAAAATTGATTAATTGTTGTACTTATATAATTCTATATTTTTAAATAATCCATTCATATATAATTTAATTCCAATGATTGGATTCTCGAGTGCTCTATTTCTGATTTCTGTTGATGCTGATACCAGTATTAATATTTTTATTTATTTATTTATTTTTGGATTTGTTTCTAATTGAATAAAATTTGTAACTTTTCTGCAAAAGAATCAAGCATTAGTGAAAGAGTGGATAAACTAAGAGCCAAGGATGAGAAAGTTGATGAGTTAGAGAAGATTCTGGCATCAAAATCAGCTGCATTGGAGTCATTGCAAACTCAATTTCAGTTGATTCAGGTTTGCTTTGGCTTGGAATCTTAATTGCTATTAGCTTTATATTCTAACCAAATTAATATAAAGTATGAATATACATATGAACTGTATGATTATGTCTAAAGTAAAATTGTATGCTTATTAACTGTATGATTATGCCTAAAGTATAATTATATGCTTATGAATTGTGTGATTATATCTAATTATGTGTAATCATATGATTATGAGTTGTATGGTTATGTCTTTTGAAGTCAGAGAGTGGAGAAAACACTAAATTTGAAGAGAGAAAGGTTGTGAGATTGTAAGCCATATGCATTTTGTTGTATCGGAGTATGTAGAACATATTTGAAGTAATGTTGGCTATACAATGGGCTTGTGTGTTATGGCCTACTTCACAGGTGGAAGAAGGAATGGCAAGAAGTGTTGCCTTCCTGCATAATATCCACATCCCCAGCTAATAATTAATAATTACTTTAGGACTAGATAACTAGTACAAAGACTTCTAACTGAGTTAAAAAACTGGAACACCTGAAAGACCAGACCAATAACTATTGAGCAATTCTAATTTCTAATCTAACTAAAACATCTGATTTAACAAATAAAAATGTTGCCTTCCTGCATAATATCCACATCCCCAGCTTGCATCACTGTTTGATTTGAGGCAATCTGCAACACTGCTTGAGCATCACATATTCACATATCAGTTACATTTGTGTTGTTATCATGAATTCATGATGTGCTTTAGCAATATGAGCTCACATGTTGCTAAAGCCATGGCTCGGTATTCAACTTCTTTACTGGATTTGGCAACATCATTTTGCTTTTTATTCTTTCAAGATATTAGGTTACCACTGATTAGAACATAGTATCTATATTTAGAGTATTTTTCATACTCTGCATCAGAATGCTCAATTGCCTAAGTATGACCTCTATCTTCATATAACAATCACCGTGTTCTACTGTTCTTTTAATATACTACTCCGTAATACTATAGGGTATGAATGACAGCATCCCAATGACTATCACAAGGAGATTGAAAAAATTGGCTAACTGCACTGACTGCAAATGAGATATTTGCTTGAGTGTGTGTTTGTTTAGTTTTCCAACCAATCTCTGATATCATTCTGGCTTTGCTATCATTTGTGTCATATAGTGGCTCCCTATGATTTGGAAACAATATGACATTTTGATAGGAGTATCAAGTATCAACAGGTCTGTGGTCAAGCATGCCAAATTCCTCAAGAATATATAGTGCATACTTCCTCTGGAAGAACCATACTCAAGGTTTAAAAAGGCGGAATTGAGGCGCGCCTCAGTCCAAGGCGTAAGCAGTGAGCACTGAGGCTTACGCCTCTTTCGCAGGAATAGAGGCGTACGCCTCAGACACGCCTCAGGGCGTGTTTGAGGCGGAATGTTGAGGCGAAATGGCAATCCCAAACAATTTTTCAAGCGCAATTTTTTTTTTATAGCCCAATAAAAAAGACCCAACCCTATTACCCATTTACCCTAACGAATAAAGAAGAAAGAAGCTACTGCGAAGAAGAAAGAACAAGACTGTGACTCTGCGAGAGAAGAAAGAAGCGAACTCCACGTCTCCTTGGCTCCACTTTCTGGCGTCTTCACTCTCCGCCGGCGACCAAAACTGACCGGCGACCTCCACTGACCGGCTGGCGGCGACCTCTACTGACCGTCGACCTCCAAGCTTAGCTGCTTAGGCAATGTCTTGTTTTCTCAGCTCCTAAATAATTTTTTTTCTTGTGTATGTTGTTTGCTCTGTGTACAGAGGCTATATATATATATATATATATAATATTCTGCCACTTGGAAGGCAATGAGCTAGACAACTTAGTGAGGCAGTAAGTGTGTGTGGGCAGTGTGGCTGGCAGGTGGCAGCTAGTTAGGCACAGAGCATTATTTTTATAAAAAAATTGTATATATATTTATTTTTGGAATATAATAAAATTAAATTATGTATAAAAGTCGAGGCTTACGCCTCAATACGCCTCAAGGCTTACGCCTCGCCTCAAATTACAAAACGCCTCAAGGCATGCCTTAGCCTTTTCAAACTTTGACCATACTGTCTTTAGACTGAATCAGTTCAATGTCAAGGAAGGACTTCAACTTACTCAAATCTTTAATTTGAAATGGTTTGAAGAGATGTATTTGAAACTAATGGATACCATCCTGATTGTTGCTTGTGATAGCAATAAACTGCTAGATAAATGCATTTCCCATCCGGAGAGTGGCCTCACCACAGATCATGCCAAACTTTTGAATCACTGAGCTGAATTATCCAAAATGAGCCATGGTGACTCTTTTAGGTCATAAAGAGTGGCAAAGTTTGCATATTAAACAAACTCCCCTTCTGTACTAAAGCTTGATGGTTACTCTATATAGACCTCCTCTTGTAGGTTCCTGTGAAGAAAATTGTTCTTAATATCTTAACTGATTGAGTGGCCAATGACTCATAGCAATAATGGATCACAATAAGTAGATAACAATAGGTACACCGTACACATAGCCTAGTGTTGAAGGGAAAGGTGATGTTGTAGTCCAAACAAAAATTCTGAAAGTATATCCCTTTTCAATGATTTGGGCCTTGAGACAATCAGTCCTAGCATTAGTTCCAACTTTCATGTTAAATATCCATTTGCAACCAATAGCTCATTTACTTTGGGGGAGAGAAACCAGTTCCTAAATGCCATTAGAATGCAAAGAATCCTTTTTATCAGTCATTGCTTGGCTCCACCCTGAGTCTAAAAGTGCCTCATAGGCAATTTTAGGAATAGAGACAGAAAATAAATGTGACACAGAAACATAATATGGCAAAGATAGGAGGTGATAGTGTAGAAAAGTGCACACACACATGCATATACTTAAATGGACATATATTTGGACATTGGAGAGGCGGCATGTTAGAGCATGTCAAAGGAGGTTTGGTGGTGGTGCTTCTGGCCTGAGGTTGTGATGATGTTATGAGCTTGGTGGTAGGTAGTTTGCTAACTTTCCTGCTGGAATATGACAGAACAAGAGGATGTTATGTGGGTCACCCAAAAAAAAGTTGTACATAACCCACCTACATCTTTATGTATATAAATAGGGCATGTAGATATGTTTTCTACACATAAAATTATGTAGAAAAACCACTTTCAACAAAATAAATAAATAAGCTGTCTGAAAAACATAAAAATTGATGGAAAAAAAAAAAGAATTTTTGTGTTTCCTCCAACCTTTCTCTGATAACATGTGAAATTAGAGAGGGGAGAAAACAGTACTACTGAGAAGAAAAAGTTGTGAGAGTCTAGGCCCTATGTGCTTCATTATATAGGAGTATATACAAAGTATTTGAAGTACTATGGGCTATACAATGGTCCTGTACAACTGGGGCAATGTACAGTAGGGTTTTCTATTTCGGAAGGTGTCTAAAGTATAATTTGTATGCTTACAAACTGCATAATTATGTATATTTTAGGCCAGAAGATGTTATAAATTTATTGTATGTTCTTCTCTCCTAAGAAGATATAATGCTTAAGAACTATATAATTATGTGTTCTTCAGGCCAGAAGATTTTTAAAAAATTCACAGTTCGTTTCTCCTTAGATATACTTTTATGCTATGTTATTTAGGCTATAAGATGTTAAAAGTTTTTTGGACCTTTTATCTGAAAGGAGAACTTTCTGTTGATTTTGAACATCAAAAGTGCACATTTTATGTTCATTTTTCTCTAGAGCTTTTTATTCTAAAGGTTAGGTGAGCTTACACCATCTAATCTTAATCCTCTTTTAACCATAGATGAGTTTAGGAGAATTAATAGTCTGATCTCTCTAATCCCATGAATGGAGTAACACCTAGAAGTAATATATTTTTCCTGTTTAATAGGAGCAAAAGTCCTTAAATGCAAAGGAGCAGGTTGGTAAGGCTAATGCTCGTGCTGATGAACTTGAGAAGCAGGTTAGTTATACTAAAGTTTGCTTCTTGGTGGAATTATAGTCCAATGTTTGTATTCTCTAATTTTATTTTTTACTTGCATGCAGAATGATATTCTGAAAAAGGAAATAGAAGCACAAAACAAACAAAAAGATAATCTTGTTGGCCGTGCAAATGAAGCAGAGGAGAAAATTCAGGAATTGAATCTAAAACTTGAAAATGTATGTTGGAGCATTGTTATTTGTTTCTGCATAACTTATTCAATTGTTGAATGATGCTGGATTCTTTTGTTATTAACAATTGGTATTATTACTTATTAGTTCTCTCTTAAACCATTTCCCTTTTCCCCTTATTGGGGGCATATCTTAATCTGATGATTTCATTTTTGTTTTAGCTACAAAGGATAAATGAAGAGCAGAAATCAAGGATCCGTAAAACTGAACGTGCTCTTCGAGTGGCAGAGGTCTATTATAACTTCTTTATACAGACTAGTAGATTTTAAGGTGGGCTTTCATTTGATGAGTGCTAATGCTAAAGTGACTGTAGGAAGAAATGGTGAAAGCTAAAATGGAGGCTTCTTCTATCTCTAAGCAGCTCCAGGAGGTAATTTGAGTTTTTCTTAATTGATTTCAGTCATTGATTTTGTTATATTATATTAATATATCTACACTGTATCTTGTTTGCTACACGTTGTTATGGTGATCTAATGTGCTGACATAGTTAAAACTTACCTATGTTTTCCCTTGTATGTGGCTTTATTCATGTTCAATTTTATTGCCTGATCAGTGTACTTGATAATCTTGTTCCATCCATAAGATTTGGTAAGGTGAAGAATTGAGCTTGTTGTACGCTCATACAGCATGTTTGGTTCATGAAACCAGAATAGAGGGAATAGGTATAGGATTCGATAAGGAATGGAATAGAGAATGAATAAAGAAGGATTACTGTTTCATTGTTTAGTTCATAAAAAAAAAGACATTATAAACAATATTTCATAATTTGGCTTAATTAAGGAATGGAAAAGGAATTGATATTAACATGACCCATGGAGTCCTATTCTATTTTATGCCTGTTCTGTGAACCAACCGTGTTGTTACTTGTTAGTGCTCTTAACATGTTCTAATATGCTTTCTAGTGTGTTAGTGCGTACCTATAGTTGACTAAATGCACTTATTTATTTCATTCACTCCTTTTGCAAGTCATTTCTTGTGTCCTCGTTTCCTTTGATTGTTAAGTTTTTGTTGGGGTTTGGCTCAGGATCAGGGTACGGTTGGTTATTAGGTTGGACTTAACTTGATGAGTTGATGACGGAGGGGTAGAAGCTATGAATGTGAATATGGATATGGGATGCTTTGTTGGACATGAGTATTGTTTCAGACACAAGGATATATAACTTTTTCGTCATTATTATTATTATTATTAGTATTACAACAATCTAGTACTACTACTATTACTACTAGGAAAGAAGTATCAAATTAGTCCCCCCTAAGTGCAATTAAGTTCCCAACTGAAAAAAGTTCCAATGAGGTATTTTAAATCAGCAAAATAGAGCAATTGGGTCCTAACATTACCTATTCTACAAGTTCTCACTGATGTGGCGTTGACTATGCTTCCATGTGTACTTATATCATGATGGTATTGTGTCATTGCTCCCTCCTTTCCATGTCCAAACATTTTTTTTTTTTAATTTCTTCCATTTAGCAAAAAACCCCACCCTTGGTTCATTCTTCAGCTAATAAATAGATGCTCTATCAAGTATCAATGATGGAATTTCTATTCTGTTATCGAATCACATGCATCTTTGAACAAAAAATTAAAAAAGAACTTAAAATACCAGAGATGGACAGCTGATAGTCGTGGTTGTCTCGGTCTAGTAGCATTGTAGCTATGGTTGTGTTAAAAAGCCTTGCAATTTTTTAAAGACAACCATGGCTGTCATGTTTAGGTTTGACTGGCTGTCTTTTTCAACAACAGACAGTGGCTGTTTTTGAAAAAAAAATCAAAAATAAAAATTAAAGAATAATAAACGATACACTTGGGATTCATGTAAGCATTAGAATGTCATGTGTTAGCCTAGTTAGAGCCAACTATATAGTTATTGCTATTGTTATGCAAGCATCTACCGCAAGAAAACATACTTCTGAAAAAGACCCCCAAAGAAAAAACATTAATGATTGGAACTTATCTCAAATTCAGTTTAGGATGTATCTATAGTTATTTTATTGGTAAAAATAACTTATGATGAGTTGAGGACATTGACCTGAGTACATCCTGCTATGCCAGATTCATGAAGGATGGCTTCCACGTTGGCTTGCTGTTCATCTTGTTCATTGTCAGGTAACTTTTGCTTTTGTTTAGCCAAAATTTTGCATAATACAGAAAACATTTCTGCCAATTTCTTTGACTGTTTTTAATTGTACAGTCAATTATTGTGACTCACTGGAATGAGCATGGAAGACCTGCATTGAATCTGAGCATGAAAAAGGTTCTGTACTGTCTACCACTCATCATAAATGCTTAATGATTTTTAACCTCAAATTATGATTTATGTTTTATGTTCTTTAGTCCTTTAGAATGGATCTCTTTTAAGCTATAAATATTTTACTTCGCGCAATTCCTCTTTAGGCCCTAGAAAAGAAATCTGAGCTAGAAACGTGGGTGAAGCCTCATATTCACACATTTCAAACAGTAAGTGATCTCCTGAAGTTATTTTCCTTTCAAAGAAAAAATTGTTACTTCTTTTGTTTCATCTTATGTTCTTGTGCCTTTGTGTGTGTATTTATAGGCTTTACCACTTTAAAAAAATGTAATTATTGGGAGATTAATAGTACTCTGTGTCCCAATACATTATCATCCTTTCCTACTCTCAAACAGTGTCTTCAAAATACCATCAGACTTCAGACATATTCCTGAATACATAGTGATGAAGAATAACTGGTTAGCTGGTATCTTTGCTCTTGCGTCCTTTCCTACTTCCAAACTGTCTCTTCAAAATACCATCTTTCAGACTTCTGTCATGTTCCTTTAAGAATAATAAAAAAGTAATATGACATGGATGCTGATGATTTATTGGCCAGATCATTATAGCTCTAGTATCTCAAATATGGATACTATCAATTACCTTGAAAACCAATAACAGGATGGATAATATCAAAGAGGATAACAAATTAAAAACAAAAAAAAAAAGGAGATGTGATGCCTTTAAACTATTTAACACCAGGGCGTTTTTTTAACCAGCAAAGGAAGGATGGGGGAAGAAGGAATGGACAGATAGACTCAAAGTGTAGTTGGCTACTTGGATAGTAATTTGCAGAAAACAAATATCAAAGTGAAAAACAACAAATTTAAGCTGAGTTATTGTTAATTTCTAGTTTAAGGAATAAATCTGCTCATAGGATTCAGCCCTTATTGCATAATAATAATACTTTTTCAGTTTGCTTTCTAATTCAAACTCCATTCACTTGAAGGAATGGATTCCAATGATAAAAGAGCACTGCCGAGAATTTGCAAGGAATATTGAACCACAACTAAACATACTTTCTACGAAGACTACTGACTTTTATCATGCATCCAAGAACTATATGGAGCCTCATATTACGAGAGCACAGGAGTTTTTGATTCCTTACTATGAGGTAAATCTTGCATAGACTTCTTTTCTCATCATTTTATAAATTCCTTGCTTAGCTTGTGGTCAGTTTTAGCACTATCTGTTGACAGGATACTAAGAAGTTCACAGAGCCTTATATTGATCATATTGCACTCATAGTGAAGCCTCATGTGGATAAGGCGACTGCATTCTTGAAGCCTTATTCAAAGAAAGCAATTCGCCATTATAGAAAGTTCATGAAATCTGCTCGGTTATACCATCAACAGGTATGGTCTACCATCCTCCTTTTACGTATATTTTATCTGCATGTTTTACACCACATATTTGTGCATCCATTTTCCTACCTATACTTTCTATTTTCTACAATGAACTATTTTTCCTTGCCCATATATATTTGCTTGATTACTTCCTTCTCCATGTGCATTTGGTAAAAGTTTTTTGAACCTGGGTTTTCCCAGTCCATGTCACAGCGCAGCAACATAGTACTTTGGAATTTGTATGAAAAAATGGGGAAAATTGAACTGATGTTTATTACTATGATAGTATGATGATTACCGTGTTACATTTTCAAATTTAATGAAGTTCTACAATTTTGTGGATTGAAACTCATCATTTTTCAATTTCTGTGTGGGGAAGGGATGGGTGGGATCTACACAGTGAAAGAGACTGACTAGAAGAGAGCATAAGAAATTGCTCTATTCTGGACTCATTTAAAATTGAATAATTCAATGGTAAATGTTGATAGTTTAATTGTTGTTTTGGTAAACGTCGGAGGGCCTGTTTGACCCTTATTGCCCATTTTTAATGCATTGCATTTTTTTTTTGTGCAATTGCTTATCAAAGTTGTCACCACTCACCAGTTAACTTTTTTGAGTATTTCATTTATTCTTTGGTCGTGTGGTGCTATATTCTGACGATTTTCATATGGGTCTTTATCACTTTTGTTCCTGAAGGTCCAAACTACAATTCATGATAAGCTAAAGAATAATGAGTATACTGAACCTTTTGCAACCAAGGAGTTGGCCTGGCTTATGGTATGTTGGTGAAATAATAATAAGAAATTTTCTTCCATCTATTTCTTATGACATAGTCATTTCGCTTTGTTGTGTTACTTATATCATTTTATTGTACTAGGCATCTGCTTTAGTGAGTCTCCCCGTACTCTTTCTTCTTAACATGTCTACAGCCCTTTTCCGGTTAGTGCCCTAATTGGATTGATTTGATAAATGTAGATTTAACTAGAATCTTATCTTAATTCACATTATGATTTTGCAGCAAGGCACCAAAAAAGCGGTCACGAAGTCACCATAAAAGCCACACCCATCGAAGAGCAAAAAGAGTACATCAAGAAAAGTGAAGCATTACACCAGAGTTTAAGAGATTCATATTTTGTGTTAGAAGGTAAACTTTAGCTTTCTCTGTGATGATAATCTGTCTTCTACTGTAATTTGTAACTGCTTGCTTGACTTAATTCCAACTCCCAACCAAGGAAAAAAAAAAGAGAATAAAGAATAAAGAAATGAAAGGAAAGTGAAATTTCCGTATAAAAAGGGAATATAAGAGCTGGATTTACTTCTTTTTAGCTGTGAAGAGGCTATTTAATGTAGAACCATCTATGTGAGATTAGAATGCTTCTCTAATTATTGATTACTTAATAGAGTGATACTGATCTTGTACCATCTTTATTGGTGATTTTTGCAATCAATTTTATTCTTATTAAACTAATCTCATTGGATATGTTTCTGAGCTATTGCTTTATTTTAATTCTACTTTTTTGGCTGTGCAGGTTAATTTCCTGATTGAAGGCACGAAGGCTTGCTCAAGGGCAGTTTTTGCAGGAAATAGGTATTATAGTGTAAGAAATGGAGGCTAAAATCATTTAAGACAGATGAACTTTGATTTATGGTTTCATTCTCAATTTTCTCACTGCTCTCATTGTATTACTTGTGTCTGTCAAATTAGAATCACAACATAGAGAAATATACTGGCAAACTGGCAGTCTTTTTGCTGAACTAATAGTCTAATACCTGTTTGGAGTGGTTTCGCTTTCTCATCGCATCCTTAGGAGAAAAAGAATCCCAATTTCATGGGAGAGAATAGTGTAAGAATAAATTGGGAATTTAAATATTAGTGTTTGTTTTACAAGAATAAAATTATTGGGAGTTTTAATTTCAATTGGTATTCATGAGAATTGGAAGGGGATAATGATAATGATAATTACTATTAATTTTATTAATATTATTATTATTAAATAACAAGTAAATTTATCTTTAAAATTTGGGTAAAAATCTGTGAGACCGTTTCATGGATTTTGTCTGTGAAATGGATCGGGTCAAAATGAAATGTAGTATTTATTCTGAAAAATGTAATACTATTAATGAATAAGATGTTTATTGTTTATATATATATATATATATATAGAGGAAAGTTTAATACTTTTGAAAAAGATGTAATATTTTTACATTTTGATTTAAAAGTATTACATATTTTTTATAAGTAAAGAATGCGTGCTAACATTACTTGTAAGGGATAATTTAATACTTTCACATTTAATACCTTATTGATACAATATTATATTTTTTAGTATAAATATCATATTTCAATATTGATTTGACACAACCCATTGCATGGAGACCAAACTATAATGCAACAATATAGTTGTTGTTTAGATACTTCCGGTGTTAACATTACCTTTCTCCTAATAAAGTAATTATGCAATTAATAATTTAATAAAAATAGTTCCGAATATTTTTTATCATAGAAAGTCACTCTGGGGTTGGTGACAATGCAATGAAGATCTATGGAAGTCCATGGTACTATGGGCAATTAGTCCATAATATATATATATTACACACACATGTGCACGAACTGATTTCCAGTTTGGGCACTAGAGTATATGTGTAATACATACACTCATGAAACTGATTTCAGTTTCGTGAGTGTATGTAATTTGTATTACGCATAAACTAGTGCATGAAGATGTACTACATATACGGGTACATGAAATAGAGATTTTATTCAATTCGTGTTAGATTAATTATATCACATGCAATCATAATATGTGATAACAAGGATCATACTAACCTCCAGCCATAGCTCTGAATCAACGAAGGTTGAGTGATCTCGACTGTCGCAGAGTTTACGTAAGTATTTTATCTCTCACACTACTCAGCTCTCTCTAGATGGTGTATGAGGAATGTAGTGTGAGCAGTGAGAGGACTTATAACCGTATATAACCATTGGCCATTATTGTGGTTGTTGTATACCATTACGTCTCCTAAACCCTAACCAGACTCAAGTCTAGCTATTTGGGTTATTAGTTTCAGGAAAACGTTAAAGTTCATGTACTGTGTATGTATATATGTATACACAGGCATATAAACGTACATAAATTTTCAAGATGATAAAAAAAAAAAAACAAGTACATACATAGAAACATATAAAATATGACATTGAAAGAAGAACAAGAGAAAATTGTACCTTAAGGATGGTGGAAGCCAATTGATTAATCGTAAGAGTTTGAAATAAATCTGGGAATGTATGTATTTATAAAAGTTTATAAGGGTGTTTTTGGATTAATAAAAAAAAATACTTATTTTTGATAGGCTATGAATAGCTAATATAAAGAGGAGCCTTGGAATGGCTATTCGCATGACAAAGGGAAATAACCCATTTCGTGAAATTCTATTGCCTGTGATAAAAATCGAACCGAAAAATGGAATAGATATGTTCCATGGAATGACATTCCATTCACCATGTACTCCATGAACCAAATGTCACATAAACGAATTTGCATAAAATTTGGCATGTGAACAACTATTTTGAGTGGGGCTCACTATCAATTTAGGGTTGGTCAATATAGATTTGAATTCTCTTAATGTAGAAATTAATTTCATATATTTATATGTTTAAAATGGACAATGCCCGTTTGGTTCACTGGAAAATATTTGAAGGAAATGGAATTCAAATTCCGTGGAAAACAAATACTAGGAAAATAGATTCCATTGTTTGATTGGTGAAAAATAAATTAATGGGAATATGAATTCCATTATTTGATTGGATTTGGAAGGGTAAAGAATTATGAATATAAAGACCAATATGCCCTTAACAATTAATAGTGATAATATATTATATTATTATTGATGAGGGTAAAATAGTCTACTTGTTCAATACTTTCTTCCCAAACCTAACAAAATACCACCTTCTAGCTAAGAATTTGTTTTCCTTCACTTTTGGGAACTCAAGTTCCAATGGAAATTATTTTCCATCCAACCAAACCACAGAAAAACACATTTTCCTCTACTTCATGAAAAATCTTTTCCATACCAAACACCCTAAAATGAAAGAGAAATTAATCAAAAAATATATATAAAGTTAAGAAAAAGAATCTTAAAAAGACTTTAAAAAGTATTTGTCTCATATAAAAAAAATACAAATTTGAATTAGTATAAATATATTTTTCACTTCTTTGAGGATTATGAAATATATTGCTAAACCCAACGGGGTAGCTCAAGTGGCAATTGAGCTCCTCTCCGAGCGAACGCGGATGGATCCGGACCATTAAATGAACGGAGAAAGACCCGGTGGATTTATAAAAAAAAAAAAAAAAAAAAAAAAAAAAGGAAATATATTGCTAAAATGATCACTGCCTCACTCTTGGACACAAGCCATATTTAGTCTGGAGTAAACAAGTCACGAGTGGCAAGGACATTTGATCATTACATGAATTATCAGCTGGATAAGTCACAAGAAGTGGCAATTCAAGTTATGTGGCTACAATTGATTTCACATGACTTGCTTAATCAATCAGCTGCAATTCAAAAAGTAGCTTTCTTGTTTGCTTTTTCTGTCCTTGTTCAATCCCCATCAATATCCTTTCAAGCTTAAATAGTAATTTTAAATAGAAAAATATTATATGTAATTCTATATTCGGAGCAAACCTCAACCTGTTTAGTTCGTTGAAAAATATTTGAAGGAAATAAAATTCAAATTCCATGAAAAACAAATTACCAAAAACACAGATTCCTCTTGTTTGGTTGGTGGAAAAAAAAATACTGGGAATATGAATTCCATTGTTTGGTTGTGTTTGGAATGGTAAGGAATTATGAATATAAAGACCAATATGCCCTTAGTAATAATGGTTTGGCTATATATACATGTGTAATTAATAAATTTGGTTGAGGGTAAAATAGTCCAAAACTTAATACTTTCTTCTCACCTTCCTTAGAAAACAAAATACCTAATTCTACTTCAGAATTTGTTTTCCTTAATCTTTGGGAAGTCAAATTCCATGGAAACTATTTTCCATCCAACCAAATAACATAATCTTTCATTTTTCTTAACTTTTTGGAAAAACTTTTCCATGGAATTGATTTTCCATCCAACCAAACATGCCATAAGTGTTGATTTTTCACGAGTTTTTAAAAATCACGTAGGAGAGGAGAGAAAAAAAAAAAAAAAAAATAAACAAAATTGTTCGTGTTACACGCCCAATTGGCACATGTCCTGGGCACGGCAAGTGCAATTAATGCACTAGGAGAGAGAATAGTTTTTATTTTTTTGCCAGCAGTGATGGGTTGCTCTTACTTTAACTTTTATTCTATACTTATAAATATTTGATATAGATGATTTTTCTTAAGACCCACAAGATAAATATGTCATATCAAAACAAGTCACATCAAGAAATTTAATTAAAAGAGTAAAGTATTTGAGAGTCAATATAGTAGAACTCTTCCGAATAAATTACATATAATAATTTTAATTAAGGGTGTGTTTGAAAAACAGGAAAATAATTTCTGAAAAATGAGTCATTTTCCATAAAACAGTTTCATTTCCTGTGTTTGGTTGCATTCTGGTCTTTGAATGTTTAATTATTTTTTGGAAAATGAGTAGAATTGTATAATTATATATTTTTATTATTTTATTTAAAATATAAAAATATATAAAATAATATTATTTACTATTAAAAAAAAAGACAAAAAAAAAACCGTCGCTACTTTGGTTTCAGTCGGAAAACAAAGCAGCTCTAGACTGCTCTGATTTTGACTGGAAACCAGAGCAGTTTCGACGGAAGCCAGTTTGCCGAAACGGGAGAGGGACGACTTTTGGCCGCCCCTTGCACGGAAAAAGTTTTCAGAAAATGACTCCCGGACTTTTGTCCGGAAGTTGTTTTGCGGAAAAAAATGATCATTTTTCATGGTTAACGGAAATCATTTTTCATTGATCGTATTTTTCGGATGTTGTCAAACACCGAAAGTCCAAAAAATAATTTTCTTTTTCGGGTTATCGAACACACCCTAAAAGTAGACCAGGAAAGAGAATTGCACGTGAATACATGTTTTTGTACCTTTGTTTTAAATAGTGTTTGTACGTTTTTAAAATTGGCCATGGGCTATGGCTATTTTTGTTTTTGTTTTTGTTTTGTTTTGTTTTTTTTTTTGCTGTGTAGTTTTTTAAATTTTAATTCAACAATAGTATATGGTGATTTTTCTAACAAAACCGACCTCTGGTGATTGGCTAACTTTAAAATATGTAGATATAAATTGTTAAAATTAAGTTTGTATAAACTAAGGGTTGGTTCGAATGAAGTCAATAAAAAATACTCATTTTGGTCAAAGAAAATATAATTTTTTGGTAGAAAATGTCTTCTAATTTTTTTTATTCAAAAAAAATATTTTTTGTATTTTTATCTTACATTCAATGGGTGGGTTTTCATGCCATCTGTCTGGTTACTACTGAATTAGATTGGACTAGTTCAATAAAAATATAGGCTTGATTGGGCTTAGCCAAACAATAAAAATATTGCGTTGGCCCGACCCATTACCCAAAGTATATTTAAAAAAATTATTTTACCTTTAATTTCTTTAGTTTAGATTTATTACATTTATCACAACTATTATTGCGTGAACCGTGACTATGGACATGTTTTGGTTATTGACGGATCCACCAATTTTTGGCGGATCCGCCAACTTTGACGTTTTGACTTAGCCAAAACGCCAAAGAAAGTGTTTGGTTAACCAGCGGTTTGGAGCAACGGTTTGCTCCAAACCGCTGGAATCCCAAACGCTGCTCTGGGATTGGTGTTTTGGAGAAGGAGTTTCCTTTCTCCAAAACGCCCTTATTTATTTAAAAAAAAATAAAATTAACTACCATTAATGAGGAGCCTTTTCGACTCCTCTGGCGTTCTGCCCATCCAATTTTCGAATGAGTAGAATTAGCAAAGTTAATTGGAGCCTTGAGGCTCCTTTATATAGGAGCATCAAGGCTCCAACTTCCACTTCTCCCACCGATGTGGGAGAAGTGGAAGATAAGGGGCTCTCTTGTTCTTTATTTTTTTTAATTGTTTATTTTTTTAAATGTTTGCTTTAATTTCTTTGTAATGTTAATTATTATTATTAATGTATTATTATTATTATATTATTTATATCCTTTTGGTCATTTTACATGTTAACCGCTAATCTAAGCAGCTAATTTTACCAAACATCTTTTTACAAACAGCTGATATAATTTGCTGGTCAAACCCGTTAATACAATCTACTATTTGATAACCGCTAACACAATCCGCTACCGCTAAACACTAACCGCTGATAACCAAACAAGCCCTATGTAGACCACGGTCCAAAAACACATAACGTACATTATTTTAACAAATAAAATATATTATTCTAACTTATAAAATACATTATCTTACCCCAAAAATTTCATTATTCTAACACATAAAGTACATTATACATTATTCTAGCTAACACATAAAGTACATTATTTTAACTCATAAAATACATTATCTTATCCTAGAAATTGCATTATTCTAACACATATAAAGTATATTATTCTAAATCATAGAATAAATTATCTTACCGCAGAATGTTAATTATTCTAACACGCGTGCGAAGCAATGAATTTTTTTTTAATATCAAAATGACGTTGTTTTGGATCGTGGTCCACATAACCACGATCCACACAATAATTTGCCCATATATCAATAATCGATTAAAATATGGATTGGGTTAGGTCGAACCAAATAATAAAAATTTTGGCTCGACCAACAATCCAAAGAAGCTAATTTTTATTCTTTAATGTATTTAATTCAGAGTCATTACATTTATCAATTCTTGATTAAATATAAGTATAGCTAAGCCAAACCAAACAATAAAAATTTTGGTACAATCTTGTCCACACCCGAAAAATGTAAAATTCTTCAATCTCGTTGGATTCAATTGTGACCAAATAACACTTCATGGTGAAGATATTTATAATAGATGTTGTACTATGGACAAAAACTCTCAATACAAATCTATTGCCATCATCACAACCTGCAAACTTGTCTCTAATAATTAACATAGCTGTCATCACCATGGCCCCTCCTATTTTTCTTAAGATTTGTTGGAGCTAGAAGTGGTAACAATGATTTTGACAATTTTCAACAATATTTTTGAGCAACTAACCTAACACTAACAAAAGTTTAAACTTGCAAGGTAAGTGAAGCATCCCAATTATTTCAAGAATCAATTTGTGCACCACTAGTGTATCTAGAAGAATTCTCACATTCACAATAGAAATGGTACACGATACATAAAAAAAAACATTACATGATACAAAGATTCATATTAAAGGTAAACTATTACATGAATCATCCTATATGTTCACATATGATGACCAACCAAGTAGTATCAAGTGAACACATGTCTAGTCTGATTATCACACCTAGTGAAACATGTCTAGTCTCAAATTTTTGCTCAACCATATAAATTTGAAGCTAGGCGCGGTACAAGGAGGGCTTCGAGTGGAGTGGCCTTGTGATTAGTTAATCCAACACTTTCAGTCATATCAATTGGTTCATTTGATAACCTTTTCATATCAAAGCTATGAATTTGGCTAGCCAGTGTTAATTGAACAATTTGTAAGCCAAAAGACATCCCAGGGCACATTCTTCGACCACTGCCAAATGGAATCAACTCGAAATGGTTACCTTTAACATCAACGTCTTTGTGATCAGTTAAAAATCTCTCGGGTATAAATTCATTCGGATTTGCCCAAACCAATGGATCGCGATGGATTGTCACAAAGTTTGGCACTATCCGGGTGCCCTTTTTAATGTGGTAACCATCAATCGTACAATCTTCTATGGCTTCATGAGGTAATGCAAGCGGGGCGGGCGGATATAATCGCAACGTTTCTTTAATCACAGCTTGTAGGTAAATCAATTGTTTTACGTCAGGTTCCTCGACACATCTTTCTTTTCCAATATAAGTGTCTAACTCATCTTGGATCCTCTCCATCACTTTGTAGTTGTTTAGTACTAGTGAAAGAGCCCATGCCAATGTTATGCTAGTTGTGTCGGTGGCAGCTAACAAAATGGTCTGCAAAATGTATTGCTAATTAGAATATTTCAACACATAAAATCCATAAAACACAGCTTCAGTTTTTCTATAGAAGACCGAAAAAAATAATAAAATTTTAAAGAGAGAGATTATTCATATTTCTCAATTTTTAATATTTATTATTTTTTCCTTAAAAAAAATATTTATTATTTAAAGAAATGTGTAAATGTCTCCTAACGTATAATATTTATTCATTAATATTAATAAATTATATAACAATTATGTAAGTCACTTCACTTTTAGCGGATTAAACTCAAAAAATCATATAGAATGAATATTATTTATAATTTTTTGTCTTGCATGCGACCATATAGATTTCAAAAGCTAGCTGAAAAGCTAATAGTAATAAGCTAAGTAATTGAAATTAAAGTGTTTGATAAAATTAATTAATTGTAGAATTAGCTGACAAATGTATTAAAAAAAGAATAAACTAAGATATTAGGATTTTGATTAATGAATGATAGATGGTGTCATTTTTGTAAATTAATAAAGATAAAACACTACTTACAGTAATATTTCAAAATAAGCTATTATTTTAAACTCTCAATATTTTACAAAACAGAGTTTATAGTTTTTGTGTAGTTCAAAATAAATTATTAAGTTCTAAACTAAACTCTACCAAACAAAAACCAAAATATTTTTTTGAGTCAACAAGTATTAGGGAGTACATTTTATTTTCACCCAATTTTTTTTTTTTTTGACAAAGAAGTATTTAATTAGTATTTTAGTGTCATTATGTTTATGAGTATTTTGACTAGCCATAAATAGGCAACAGGACAAAAATAAAATTGGACTGAAGTACAAAATTAAAATGTGAAAAAGGCAGGTTTATATCGCAAATTATATGATGGACCATGGTCCACAATGCATTGTGGACCATGATCATGGCTGATACTGCAGTTGTGTTGAACGGATAATGCAGTTGTGTTGAAAAGATACTGTAGTTGTGTTGAAAGGAAACTGCAGTTGCGTGGAACAGAGGACATTCATCCGTTCAACACAACTGCAGTATCCTTTCAACACAACTGCAGTATCCGTTCAACACAACTGCAGTATCAGTTCAACACAGCTGCAGTTTCAGACGGATGACACAGTCTCTGTTCCGCGCAACTGCAGTTTCCTTTCAGCACAACTGCAATATCCGTTCAACACAACTGCAGTATCAGTTCCACACAACTGCAATATCAATCATGATCCATGGTCCACAATGCATTGTGGACCATGGTCCATGGTATAACGACTGGGTTTATATACGTACCAAGCAAGTAGATTTGATAACACAATCAGTGTCATATCCACGTGGCAGACTCTGATTGGGCACACCATCAAATAGCGATAACATGGCGTCCATGAAGTCTTCTTCTTCCTTGGACTTAAAATTCCTGTTTCTCCTGTGTTCCTCCATCCACTTGTTCACGAAGTTGTCCATTTCCACGGCGGTTTGCCGCATAGCCCTCTCGTGTCCCCCGATATCCAACCATCTAAGCCACGGGATAAAATCCGCCACCACCGGCTCTCCGAACAGCCGAAACAGCCTGTGAATGGACTTATCGAGCTTCCCTTCTTCCTCAACCTCGTCCTCTCCGAACAAAATCGAGACCAACATGTTGGTCACAACCCTATCGAACGTTTGCTTCATTTCCACGGTCACGGCCCCGGTCGCCGCGTCCTTGTGGTCGGACCAATGTTGGAAAGTACGTTTGATGGATTTTCTGACGTGGGATTCTCTCTTGGGTCTCAGAAACTCCATTCTCCGACCGGAGAGAAGCTCCAGGACGACGGTCTTGCGGATGTGGCGCCAGTAGGGGCCGTAGGGGGCGATGGCGAAGATGTTGTAGTTGTAGCCCATGATCTCGGAGGCGAGGGCTTTGGGGCGAGTGGCGAGTAGCTTGTCGTTTGTTGTGAAGCATTCTTTGGCTATTTTGGAGTTGCTGATGACGAAGGTTTGTTGGGCGCCCAGTCGGATTCGGAAGATTGGGCCGTACTTGTCGGCCATGGATGCGAGGATTAAGTGAGGAGGCTTCCCGCCGGCCATGAGAAGGTGGAGATGGCCGATTATGGGTAGAGCGCCTAAGGGCTCCGGTGCTAGTTTTTGGTTACGCCCATTATTATTGGGTTTGTACATTATTGCATGGAAGAGCTTGCATAGAAAGAAGAGAAGCACTAAGGTGCATGCTAAAGTGGAAATTGTAATATTATTGCATGGTAGAGAGAGGAAATCCATGGTTTGGGATGGGTTGCACAAAATCTTAACAGAGCCTCTTCTTTTATAGGCAAAATGAAATGTTGATGGAAATGTCAACCGTACCACTGCATTATTATATATTTTTTAAAAAGGAAAAAAAAATGCATTTTTAATCTATTAAACTAGTCATTTTAGTGCCCAACATTTTGTCATTGTATAATATATCCTCTAAGTTTTCAAATAAGTCATACTTTTAGTTTCAAAAATAACAAAAATTTTAAATTCAGTTAGGGTTTACTTTAACGGATACTTGGACTAAGGTACTAGACACTATACGGAACACTATTGGTCTAATCTGGAGGAGTCAAAGCAATTAACACAGTTAAATAGTAACAGTCAAGTAGAGAGCAACAGTGCATTTAACGCAAAGCCCAATGCAGAGTAACGGTCAAGTAGTGCCAGCGCACACTTATGGAGAAGAGTGCCTCAATTACTGAGCAGCTATGGCACTTACTGAGCCTGTGAGAGGAGTTGTTCTACATATTAGGGACCGTTGTGCCCATTATTGTAACCATTATACTTAGTGGCCATGGTATAGTATAAAAGATGAGCCATTGGGATAGATAGCAGAGGAGTCACACTCTAAATCTTGTACTCAAAGACTCTTAACAATACTACATTACTTAGCTTACTTCTTTTTATATTCGTTAAGGTAACTTTTATACAACCAACTGGTGTTTTTATTGAGAGGCCTGAGATCAACTCTCAAGCATGCTAAAACACTTGGGCCCATTTATTTCGAAAAAATATTCTATGTTTTCTAATATTTTAGTTTCCATTCTCTGTTTTCTATTCTTTGCTTTCTGTTTAGAAAACTTGTTTACTAATACTACTCATTTTTTTTCAAATTTACTTTTTTTTTTAGACTAACGTTATAAAATTAACACAAATTTAATTTTGAGTGATTTTAAAATCTTATATTTAAAATATTTTTAGATATGTTTGGTTCAAATTGAATAAATATAATTTTTACTTTTAAGTTTAATATATGTAAGATTTTTATATTTGATATCCGGACCAAATTTATATCCGTATATAACATAACTAAAGGCATATTTGAACCATTAACCTATTAAGTTCACCTAAAACTTAGTTTAGATAATATTAATATTTTTGGAGCTAATATTTAAAATATTGTTGGATATATTCATTTGAATGAATTGTATACATATAATTTTTACTTTGATGTCTAGTATATATGTGAAATTTCTATATCAAATATCTAGACCAAACTTATATTACTATATAACATAACTAAAAATATCCAAACAAAAAATCTATTGAGTTCAATCAAAATCTAAAACTTGGCGGAGATTTCAAGTTTTAATTTTGATAATGTGAATAATGTATGTTTAACTTTAAGCGTATGCAAATATGTTATATTTATATAAGTAAATGCGAGTAGAAAAGATCCAATATTGTGATAAGGAAAAGAATATGATAATGAATGTAATCATAATAATGAATAAATATGTAATTAGATAATGGTAAGAATGTGGTTATAGTGATATATAGTCAAATATATGATAGATGATTCTACTTTTCATTTAGAAAACAGTTTTTAAAAGTTCTCCAGCTTTCTAGAAAATTAAAAAACATTTTCAGTTTTCAAAATGGGAAATTGTGCTAATAAACATGCTTTTTGTTTTTCTATTCTTCAGTTAGTAAATAGACCCTTACCTTTCTTCCCAACCAAATTAGAAAATGGCACGATCTAGACCAAGCATTTCTCATGGTTCTCGCAACTTGAATCGCAATGGCAAGGCTAACATTAACAAAGCCCGGCCGACAAACTCATGTGATCTTAACGACCAACTGAATAACAATCGTAGCAAAGGGCAACAAGGGCTCGGGGCACCAGTTCCGTCAGTGGATCTCCAAGCAAGTGCCCAGGCTATTAAGCAAGCAACAACGACACTGACCCACTTGGTGGCAAGGGTGCAAAATCTTGTTAGCCTGTCGTCACCCTGGGATGAAGTTGAGGTGATGTCATCACATCAAGAAAGAACCCATCTTCATGGTGCAACCCACGCAGCAGCGGGAAACTACCCAAAAACTCGACCTTGCTCTAGGGGAAGAGATGCGGAGGACCGAGGGGAAGGCGCTCAAGGAGACAACTCGACTGGACAACAACAGGGCCAAGGAAAAGGTGTTTGAGGAAAAGACTCTACTAGATATCAACATAGTCGAGGGGAAGGCATTCAAGGATACGACTCGGCTTGACACCAGCAGGGCCAAAGGGAAGACTTTAAAGGAGACGGCTTGAGTGCACAGTAGTCGGTCGTTTACAAGCCCATCCTAGAGCGGTTAGGCGAAAGGGTGCATGCCAAGGAGAGGTTATGGCCATAGCGCAGGGCCGAGGGATCATCAATTGGGCAACCAGGCAAAGATGGTAGGACAGTTGTAAAGGAAAATAGAGGAGTTAGAGAATAAAATAGAAGTAAGGAAGTAATCGCCCGAGCCTGAAGTAAGGATGTCCACACTATTTACTTCGAGTATAATGGACGTTCCTATTCCTAATGACTTCAATCTTCCAACTATCAAGGCCTAGACTAAGACCTCTAACCCACGCACAAACGTTACACAATATGAGGTGGCTATGGTGATGATTGGGGTGGAATTCATGTCCACCTTGGTTGGGATGACCCAAAATTGGGTCAACATGATCCTAGACAGGTCAATCAAGTGTTTGCAGAGTTGTCCAAGAGCTTCCTAACATACTTCTCCAGCAACATTCAACGCAGGAAAGACTTCTCTTGTTTGTGCACTGTCAAACAAACTAAAGGAGAGAGCCTAAGGGATTTTATGACTAGATGGAAGAAAGAAGTGAACAGTTTGTACGATTTCGATGAAAAGGTAGTGGTTTTAATTTTCACCCAAGCACTGAGATTGGGAGAATTCTATAAGCGCTTGAACACTAGCCCTCCTCAGTCTTATGACGAGTTGATGAAAATGGCTAACCATTTGGCAGAAGTATAAGAGGCCAATAAAAAGAAGAGAAAAGAGGAAGAAGGTAAGGGGGAGGAAAAATTTTGAGAGAACGGGTCCAACCAACCACGTGTCGAGCTCGATCTCATCAAAGACGGGGGGGGGGGGGGGGGGGGG
>NC_044918.1:28922426-28946531 GCF_003576645.1 Ipomoea triloba
GGGGGGGGGGGGGGGGGGGGGGGGGGGGGGGGGGGGGGGGGGGGGGGGGGGGGGGGGGGGGGTCCCTTGCGCTTATTAACTTTTCCTAAAAAAAATGTTTTAAAATTATTTCAAAAGTACTTTAATTATATCCGATATCAATCTGAAATCGAATATTGAATATTCGTAATTCGAAATAAAAAATTCGATAGGATATAGCATATACAAATAAGGATCGGGCGACCAATTTTTAATCCGAACACCGATCGGATGGACGGATGGAAAATCCGATCCGTCCGTATCTAACCGATGCACAACCCTACTTCTACAATGTTTATTTGGTATGGGGACGAATTCTAAAAATAATAGAATAATCATTTAATGAGTTATGATGTTTAGTTCCAATAAAACTCTAATTAACAATAGGAATTTAATTGTTACAAAAAAAATAGAGAGAAGAAGAAGACATGCAGTATTTAATTGTTAGTTTAAATAATGAGTCTTGATTTGTTGAGAGGTACATTACTTGATAGGTTAACTAATTTTTTTTAATTATTAATATGAATGTCATTTAAAAGATTCTTGTAAGTACTAGACTAACAATTTGACTAATTTAATTGAGATTGACAAATTTTACAGTAGATTATTATCTATATAGCAGCGTAGACTATGAAGTAAAACAACGTCGTATCATTTTAATTACATTTGAGTTTAATTTGACAATATATGTTATTATATGAACTTTGCTTTTTAATTTTATTTTTCACAAATACTAATTTCATTATAGTAATATTGGTGTATCATTTTAATTACACTTTAAGTTCATTTAAAAATATATTTCATTGTATGAGCTCTATATCTTTAATTTAATTATACTACATTTTCATTTGATAATATACATATCTTTGATGTGGTACGCCACTGGTTCAGGATAACATAAAAATGGCACCATATTAAACAATAGTACAAACAACGCACCGTATAACAACTGATTGAGATTTCTCCTAAGGCAAAAACTTGTGTGAGACCGTCTTACCATGAGACGGGTCGGGTCGGGTCGGGTCAAGATGCAAATGTAACACTTACATGCACAAATGTCATACTTATATGCTCAAATGTAATACTAATCAGGAATAAAATTTTTGTTACTTATAAGGGTAAATGTAATACTTTTATGGGAAAATACAATACTTTTACATTTCGATTTAAAAGTATTACATTTTTCCACAAAAGTATTATATTTGCCCTTATAAGTGAGGGGCACTTGTCAACATTACTTATTATGAAAAATGTATTACTTTTTCTCTAATAAGTAACAAAAATTGTATTCTTAATTAGTGTTATATTTGAGCATATAAGTATGACATTTGCACATATAAGTGTGACATTTGCATGGTGCCTTGACCCGACCCGACCCGTCTCACGAATAAGGATCCGTGAGACGGTCTCACACAAGTGTGACCCTTCTCCTAATAGAATTTTCCCTATATTATTTATCATGTGTCAAAAAATTACTCCCTTCGTACTCCAGTTTTTCATAATATTAAGTTTAGTATTGGTGTACAAAATTTATATATTTAGAAATTACACTAAATGTACTATTAAACAAAAAAATCAAATTTTAAAAAAATACTAAAAAAATAAAGAAAAAATAATTAGTTTGATCAATAAATATTAAGTATGATAACTAAAAGAGTTCTACTATATGAATTTTCAAATCTTACTCCTTAAATTTTACTCACTGATGTGATGGACACTGATAAGCTACTTTTTCATGTAAGTCTCAATACAAATTTTTACATCAAGATTTTGTGTGTGTGAGCAAAAGTTGAAAGTAGAAAATTAGAGTACATATACTAGTATTTTTTCTAAATAAAATAGGACAGAGCGAGTAATGATTAAAAATATTTTTTTAAAAAAAATATGTACCTCTACTTTATTATGACACAATTATCATTTGAGGCCCAACGTCAGTTGTATCAATCATTATTGTGATGGTCCACACAATTATGTGAACTTTATTATTAAATAATGTGCATTCAGTATAAAATTAATGTACTTTTAGTTTATTAAAAATATACATTGCATTCATAGAATGCACATTACTTGTGTACAAATAATGTACATTTAATATATTAATAATGTATTTGTTGTATTGGTCCACACAACACTATATTTACCATAGTCTACACAATAATTTGCCAAGTTGTACGGGCCTTAATTGTTTCCCGAGGATGCGACAATGATGGGTCATAATTGTTACTTTATTTACCTAACGTAAATCAGGAAAGAGAATTGCATGTGAAATTGTAATGTACGAGAGCAATCAATTCAGGGTTTTGCAGGGATTTTTTGTTTTGTTTTGTTTTTTGTTTTTTTTGTTTTTTTGTTTTTTTTTTTGTTTTTTTATCTTTTTCCTTTTTTGAAATAATTGTTTGCACGTTTTCCGCATTTGGTTATCACAATGCTCTACCCCTTGTTATCCGGCAAATTTCACTGTGGATTATCGCAAATTTTACTGTGTACCGCGTGGACCACGCATCAAAACGACGACGTTTTTTTATTAATGAAAATAAATGGCTGAAACGGCCTTCATTCCGCGCAACTGCAATTTCCTTTCAACACAACTACACTTCCTTTTCAACACAACTGCAGTTTCCTTTCAACACAACTGCAGTTCCTTTTCGATATAACTACAGTTTCATTCGACATTATAGACTTAAATATGTGAAATTGTTATTCAGTTTCTTTTCAACACAACTACAGTTTCTTTTATAATACACTGCAGTTTCCTTTCAACACAACTACAATATCATTTCAATATAACTACAGTTTCATTGAACAATGGTAGCGTTTCAAAATAAGCTAGTAGCTTCCTAACTTTTTTTCCATCTTTAACCTTATTATTTTAAAGAAATGACATCCTTTACCCTTTCCAATTAAAAAACCTTTTTGGCGAAACCTTTTTTACTTTTCTCTTCAATATGTTTGGTTGTAATTTCAATTTGACATTTGTGTTTGAACATTGATTTTTGTATGGACTAATCTTATTAATTATAAACGTTTTATTTTACTTTATATGTTTTCAAATATATGTTCTTATTTTATATTTTATTAAAATATATTGATTTCACTATTTTATATTTTAATATATAAACAAACCTATTTAAATTTAAAACTATTTAAATTGTATGAAGATGTCCTTTTTAGTCTTTTTACATTTATCAGTTTATCATAAAGCTAATTTTACCAAACACTTTTAAGCATAACAGCTAGCTTAACAGCTCTTCAGATTTCAGCTTCGAGCTTATAGCTTTTCAGTTTTCAGCTACTTTTCAGCTTTCAGCTACCTTTTCAGCTAGGTTTGCCAAACATAGCCAATATACATTCAAAAATGTGAAGCTTTTATTCAGTATCAGTTCAACACAACTGCAGTTCCCTTTCAACACAAATGCAGTTCCTTTTCGATATAACTGTAGTTTTATTCGATAATATAAAAACAAATGTGAGGCACTATCTTTTGAGATGAACTGTAGTATCAGTTAGGGAGCTCCGTTACGATTAACGGCCGCCGTTTCTCTCACTTACTGAAACGGTGTCGTTTTAATTATGACCATGGTCCACAATGCATTGTGGACAATGGTCCACCGTATAACGATGGTGGATTATAGTCCACACATTTGTGTGGACCATGATCTAAAATGGTGTTATTTCTTTTAATGAAAAGAAATGTCACTCGTTTTGTGTAATTAATTCTATTTGTATAACATATTCAGTTTCATTTTAGATACATTTTAGTTTCATTTCAGCAAAACTAAAGTTTCATTTTATTTCAATTACAGTTTCATTTGACATTATACATACAGTAGTCTTATTACAGTGAGACCTGTTATTGAATTTCATTTTATACACACTGTAGTCTTATTACAACACCACTAAATTATAATTATAATTTAACTACGTTTTCATTAGACAATATACACCCAAATATGTGAAACTGTTATTCAGTTTCATTTTATATACACTGTAGTTTAATTACAACACAACTAAAGTATCATTTTGATATAACTACAATTTTAATTTGACAATATACACTCAATACGTGAGACATGCTATTCAATTTCTTGATATACATACTGTTGCTTCATTTCAGTACAACTAAAGTATCATTTCAATTCAACTATAGTTTCATTTGACAATATATACTCAATATGTGTGACATGTTATTCAGTTTCATTTTATACATACTGTAATTTCATTTTAACACAACTAAAGTATCATTTCAATTCAATTATAGTTTCATTTGATAATATAAACACAATATGTGAGACAAGTTATTCAGTTTCATTTTAGATACAGTAGTTTTATTTTGTTTTGAAACACCAGAAATACGGGATTTGTTAAATATAACAGCTGCCATTCCTTTACTTAAAGAAATGGCGCCGTTTTCGGACCATGGTCCATCATATCGTATAACAATTGCTTGTTATCCGCCGATGATTGACTTATACTATGAATTATGGTTCATATTGCAATATGAATCACAAATAAATTTTTATTTTTAATATAATGAAGATATATTATTTGTGTTTTAAGATTTATTATTTGATAGTATAAAGAATAATTAACCTTTAGTACTCAAATAATGTACCTTCAAAAAATGAACCTAACAGAATAATTGGACAAAGCATTGGGCTTGACCCGACGGTATTTGTAACACCCCCAAAATATTAATATGGAGTACAATTTTCTTTGTTCACACATCTCTCTACAACCAGCTAATGTTAGTTAATTCCCTATCAACTAGCAGCTATTTGCTGAACATACACCCCTAAAATGTGATGAATATTTTGAGAAGATTTTTGCATTAGCATTTTGGCACGTCTCACATCTATATATCCCTAGCTACCAGATTAATTCCCAATCAATCCTGATTTCAATTTATATATATATATATATATATATATATATATATAGTACGTGCTACATGCATACAGCTGCCTAGATAGCGTACAGGAAAAATATGGATGCATAGAATACAATGAAAAGAAAGATAGATTTTGCATTCATTCCGATGTTATCAATAATAATAATCCATCCTTTTTGCAATGATAACATAATGGCGACATATTGATCTGATGAGAACACCGTGACAACATCTATCTTTACAAGATTCTCTTTGAACTGATATCCTGGCTATAAAGGAAGAGATGAGATAGATGAATTGAATGCAGCTAGCCTCATATCAGCTCCAATAATTAAGCATGCATTCATGCATGCATATATGGGAAGCGCTCACATAATGCCCGATGCATTCCAGACGCCAATTAAGCCATCAACTTCCCATGCATTGCATTCTAAATGCATGTATGTATGTATGTATGTATGTCGATCTGGAATGCATCAGGCAGTATGAGAACGAAGCCTATGGCCAATCAAGATCGATTATATTATATTGGATTGCACCAGCGAAGCCATTGATCGTACGTGCATGGATTATCATATCATTCTCAGCCTCACCCCATGCACCTGTTACATGGTGTATATATTAAATGGTATATCCTTTTAATTTATATATGAATTTTGGTGAGTAGTCGTCAATTATTCATTTATTTACTAATTTTAGACTTATAACATATTTTTGAGATATTTATTTGTTTTCTTAATTTATGATGAGTTTTCAAATCTTAGAAGTTAAGTGGTCTTATATTATAAATAAATGTTAACCTAACAAGTTCTCATTGTTGTATGTAATCATTTGCTCGATCTTTCAATTCACATCAGATTTGTTATTAAGAAGTATTTCATTATATTCTTTTTTTTAGCCGCATTTAGACATATATTTCTTAATTATAGATCTACATTATATTGTAGAGTTTTTTTTTTTTTAAACCTTGATTTTTTATAATGTATTTTAAAAGAATCAATTTGATTTATATTTAATCACAGAAGATTACAGATGTGTTTATTTTCATAAAATTTATTTTTTTGGTGAAGATTTTCATAAATTTTATAGTTTTATTTTTAAGTTATAACATTTTATTGATTGTATAATTTATAATGCACAATACAATTTTATTATTATTTTGAGTAATTGAACATAAAGATCCTTCACTTTTATCATTTGCTTTAATTAACATTTTGAAGAAATTATTAATTCACTTGATTATTATATGCGACTATTTTCTTACAAGTTATGATTATTTACATACATTTTTTGTATTTGTAAAATTCACCATGTGTGTAACTATAATACATACACATTAAACCATTGATGTATGCCACTTTTTTTTACATAATCTAACTTTTGAAAATAATTTCGACATTATTATTATATAAAAGTTTATCCCTACATAAATGATGTTTATATTTAATGTTTGAAATTTGATTGGGGCAAATTATTCTGTGGACAGTTCAAAATACACAATTTACATACTAAATGTTCACAATTTATATACTGAATATTCACAATTTACATACTGAATTGTGAACATTTACTATGTAAATTGTGACGGGTCCACCGGCAGGTCATGGTATAACTATTGCATAATTGGTACAACTTTGCATTTTGATTATATCCAACGCATACAATGTTGGATTTGAGTGGTTCAATAATGCTCTATGGAATACTAAGAGAATAATCTACAATTTTTATGTTTTGGACTTTTTAAGATTTAGATTGTATCACTATCAAAATATTTTCTGAAATTGTAACTAGTGTATAATGGTGAGTTTAGTGCCACATGGCGACTCCACATGAAGTCATTTGTCCTTTTTGCTCCATTATCTCGATTCTTTGTCTTTGTATAGACTTGACAATGTGTCCTAATCCTTTGTTTTATAATAATCTTTTTACTAGCTACTTTTCCCTTACCTACCTTTACTAGCAAGGCTATGGAAATTTCCTATCAAATTCCGATCCATCTAGGTTTTGATTCCATTGTTTGGTTATTTGAATGAATAGACTTTGAAAATTACATTCTATGGTTTGATTATTGTAAGAAATGGAGATAGAATAAGTATATATTCAAATAGACAAAAAATATTTTTTTTAATACTAAATAGTGTTTGTGTGCATGTCTTTCTGTAACAAATTAAATGTGGAATAATCATAGTCGTCCATCTAAATTGATCTAAAGCTGAAAAATAAGGAAAAAAAAATAAAACACACTAACATTCTTTTAATTATTACGGTGCATTAAACAATGCATAGAGTGCATCTGATAATAAGTTATAGTGCACTCAAATACATAGATCTTACAACATGCTTGAATTCATATTTTTGTCATATTATGTATATTGGAGTTGTTAATAACATGTTGTAGCTAGGTTTGTTAATCTATATATTCAAGATAAAAATGAGGTTTAATTGTAATTAAATGCATGTATGCATATTCTAGGGCAATTGTTTGACATTCATTTGGTTGATCACAGTACACTCAAGTTGGATGCACCACAACATATGAGCAAATATATTTTGGAATATTATAAAAATGTCACCATGTCTTTACTCTTTTCCCATGAATTGTTTTTACAGCCTTAGATCAATATAGATGAGCACTTGTTTTCAAAAAAAAAATATAGATGAGCACTTGAGATTATTCGTTCCTCTTTTTTTTTTTTTTACGAGAACACATATTTTCACTTGAACTTACACCTT
This sequence comes from Ipomoea triloba, assembly GCF_003576645.1. Taxonomy (NCBI): domain Eukaryota; kingdom Viridiplantae; phylum Streptophyta; class Magnoliopsida; order Solanales; family Convolvulaceae; genus Ipomoea; species Ipomoea triloba. The sequence continues at coordinate 28,930,066 of NC_044918.1, forward strand.
ATTTAAACGAGTTTTTATTTTTTGTATTACAATAATAAATTTAAAATAAAGTTTTAAAAGTTATTCCTAAAGGCTCGCAGATAGCTAATGCTAGCAGTCCTTGGAAATGGTTATTCCCTTATAATGAGAATAGCTCATTCCCAAAATTCTATTTGTATAAATAAAAAGTAAAAATAAATATATTCTCATAAATATTATTTTATTTTCGATCTATTTTATGAATCAATCTTGAATTGCTACTTGGATTTTCATTTTGAGCAATCAGCTAATCATTAATTGGTTGGATTATTCATTTGACATTCTTATTGGTGACATTTCCAAGGATATCATCTTCTCTTAGCTTCTTCAAATTGTACTTGGGGAACGAGGGTCTTCTTCACATCATCTTATAAAAAGAAACGTAAGATATAGCATCAAACTTAAGATATTTTTTTGCTGTATTTTACTATTTCGGATGTTGATTTTGAGTAAAAATGATTAAATATGGAAAAAAAAAATCCCTATCATTACGTTTTTTTCCCTATAAGACCAAAACTACGTACTCCAATCGTGCAAAGTTGCATTAAAAGTATATTTTGTAACTTTTGATAATTAAAAACTAGAATAATCAATTACAAATTAAATGTTGAATATTTTTTTTAGGACTATTGACTCTATTACAATGTAATATCTGTTCATAGCTACTTTTTCAACCAAATGAAGCACAGAAGCTTGAACCCACCCCTCCCATGTGGGGTGCAACCGGGTATCACTAGACCACAAGGTCTTTGGCAATTAAATGTTGAATATAAAAATATTTTTTCGTTAGTTTTTAATAAATCTCACTACCAATATATCAAAAAAGATATTATTAGTGGCAAATTTTATTTAATGGGGTAAAAATTAAAAATATTTATGGTAAAATATGAAATGGTTGAAATAAATTTTATATCATTTCTATTAATTAATATGATATTCATAAATACTTTTATTTTAATTAGATCAACTCTAAGTATTTTTAGAATAATTTAAATACGATGACGCACATTTAAAACTTCTAGATTATACTAGTATTTTCGCCCGTGCGTTGCACGGAATGAATTTGTTATAATATCTTAAAAATATTTGGATCGATATACAATTATATAAATTATAAAATTGAATATTATATAGCGCAATTGATGAAATTAGTTGGATTGATTATGTTTTTTGAAGTTTTCTTTGCTTGAATTAGAGCAAATAATTGTCCAATTACCCGTGCGATTAACGGATAATTTTTTTTATGTATTTAGATAATAAAATTAGAGATAAAATTATTTTAAAAATCTAATATTGAACATGTACATTTATTTGATTATTAGATTAGTGCAAAAGTATCACTCAATTAATTGAATAATATATGACTTGTTTGTTTACAATTATCTTAAAAAGATCGATATTTAATATAACTTAAGTAATTATATTATTACAAAAATAAATATGGAAAAATGAAAAATAATTTAACTTTAATTATTACGGAGTATAAAAATAAACTCAACGACTAATATTTAGCTTAATTACCATAATAATTATTAGGCAATTATTATTATTAGTCAATTACACTAAATTAATTATTTTTCGTTAACAGAAATATCAATTCGTATATACAAAAATTATTATTATTATATATTAAATGTGTTCGACCTTCTGCAGTGTTCATGTCACACGTGTACTAATTAATTACATCAACGACATCTAAAGTTGGTGAGAGGATTGCTCAACCTTCTAGTTAATAAATATTAATTATTATGGAGTAGTATTTATTAATATAATTAATAATTAATATAATTAATTAATTCATATAATATAATAATATAATTTCCGATTATATTTCCAATGAAATATTAATATATTCATTTCATTTTTCTTAATATTTTAATTTTCTTTTTAATATATTCATTTTCTTTTTCCTTTATAAAAATAATTATTGATTGTCATTCCTTTTTCCTTCATAATTTTTTCCTAATATTTTATTTGTGATTACTACTTCTTTTGTAGGGAAAGCTATGCTATATTTCCAGTGAAATATTAATATATTCATTTTGTTTTTCCTAATATCTCATTTCCTTTTAAATATATTCATTTCATTTTTTCTTCATAAAAATAATTAATATTGATTTCCATTCATTTTTCCTTCATAATGTTTTCCTAATATTTCATTTGTTGTTTAGTGTTTACTCATTTTTTTCATATGAAAAGTTGTGTTATATTTCCAGTGAAATATTAATATATTCATTTCGTTTTTCCTAATATTTAATTTACTTATAAATATATTCATTTCCATTTTCCTAGATAAAAAAATTAATATTCATTTCCATTCTTTTTTCCTTCATAATGTTTTTCTAATATTTCATTTGGTGGTTACTAATTTGTTCGTAGAGAAAACTGTGGTATATTTCCAGTGAAATATTAATATGTTCATTTCGTTTTTCCTAATATTTCATTTCCTTTTGAATATATTTATTTCCTTTTTCCTTCATTAAAAGAATTAATATTATTTTACATTCCTTTTTTCCTTTATACTTTTTTCCTAATCATTCATTTGGTGGTCACTAATCTTTTCGTAGAGACAAATTGTGTTATATTTCCAGTGAAATATTAATATATTCATTTCATTTTTTCATAATATTCAACTTTCTTTTGAATATATTCATTTCCTTTTTCCTTCAACAAAATAATTAATATTGCTTTCCATTTCTGTTTCCTGATAATTGCCAATTAATTGGCTTGATTCCTTGCAAATTAGTAAGAAAATATTAATAACAGATTCCCGTGTAATATTCATTTCTTTTTCGTTCATAAAAGTTTAATATTAATTTTCATATAATTAAAAAGTAATATAATTATAAAAATATAATTGTTGAATATATTTTCAGTGAAATATTAATAAATTCATTTTGTTTTTCCTTCTAAATAATTAATATAATTATAATTATAATATAATTGTCGATTATATTTCCAATGAAATATGAATATATTCATTTCCTTTTTCCTTCATAAAAGGAATAAATATTCATTTCCATTTCTTTTTCCTTCATAATTTTCCTAATATTTCATTTGGTGGTTACTAATTTTTGCATAGGAAAAGCTATGTTATATTTATAGTAAATTTTGATTATTAATCTCCTTTTCCATTTAGCCTGATTCCTGTGCCGATTAGTAATATTAGTAACATAATATTAATAACAGATTCCCGTGTTTAATATTTATTTCCTTTTACATTCATAAAAAGATTTAGAAATTAAAATACAATAAATTTGTATTTTATTATAGATGAATACATATATGTGCATTATACTTAATGTAATTAATAGATATTTGTTTTATAATTTTCAATTCCAATGATATCTCATTCTTGATTTAATTTTCAATTCCAATAATATCGCATATGAATAAAATGGAATAAGTTTGACCACGTTAGTAGGATATTATCATTTGAATTTTGGTTATAAATGGTCAGAAATTAAAATACAAAAAATTTGTATTTTATTATAGATTAATACATATATGTGCATTATACTTAATGTAATTAATAGATATTATTATTATTATTATTAGGTTGTTTATAATAAATTTTGTATTTTATTATAGATATAGATTAATAATTAATAATTAATTAATTAATTAATTTTAATTTTAATTAATATTTTAATTAATACATATAATAAAATTACTCCGTAAGGACCGTAACATAATTTCAATCCCATCACCCTAATTAAGTTGACGTGATATCAGCATTAACATTATATTTACAAACAAATGGCAAGAGGTTTGAATTTTTTTTTCATCATATATAATGTAAATTAAAAGCATTGGAGTAGAGGCTTCCTTATCAGGAATTCTTTTATATTTTTCTTTTATTACCATTTGAATTTTGGTTATAAATGGTTAGAAATTAAAATACAATAAATTTGTATTTTATTATAGATGAATACATATATGTGCATTATACTTAATGTAATTAATAGATATTATTATTATTATTAGGTTGTTTATAATAAATTTTGTATTTTATTATAGATATAGATTAATAATTAATAATTAATTAATTAATTAATTTTAATTTTAATTAATATTTTAATTAATACATATAATAAAATTACTCCGTAAGGACCGTAACATAATTTCAATCCCATCACCCTAATTAAGTTGACGTGATATCAGCATTAACATTATATTTACAAACAAATGGCAAGAGGTTTGAATTTTTTTTTCATCATATATAATGTAAATTAAAAGCATTGGAGTAGAGGCTTCCTTATCAGGAATTCTTTTATATTTTTCTTTTATTACCATTTGAATTTTGGTTATAAATGGTTAGAAATTAAAATACAATAAATTTGTATTTTATTATAGATGAATACATATATGTGCATTATACTTAATGTAATTAATAGATATTGTTCTATAATTTTCAATTTCAGTGATATCCCATTCTTGATTTAATTTTCAATTCCAATAATATCGCATATGAATAAAATGGAATAAGTTTGACCACGTTAGTAGGATATTATCATTTGAATTAGGTTGTTTATAATAAATTTGTATTTTATTATAGATATAGATTAATAATTAATAATTAATTAATTTTAATTTTAATTAATACATATAATAAAATTAATCCCTAAGGACCGTAACATAATTTCAATCCCATCACCCTAATTAAGTTGACGTGATATCAGCATTAACATTATATTTACAAACAAATGGTAAGAGGTTTGAATTTTTTATTTTTATTTTTTCATCATATATAATGTAAATTAAAAGCGTTGGAGTAGAGGCTTCTTTATCAGGAATTCTTTTTTATTTTTCTTTTATTACCATTTGAATTTTGGTTATAAATGGTTAGAAATTATATAATACAATAAATTTGAATTTTATTATAGATGAATACATATATGTGCATTATACAATTCATTTAGATAAATATTACCAAAAATTGTAATAATCAAAACCACATTTCTAGGTTTGAATCATTGGTTAATTAGTTGATCTTGGGGTGTGTTTGAAAGGGTGGAATTAGGGAATTGGGTGTTGGTTAATGTTGCTTGTATTAGAGTAGAAGAATATCTCGCTGAAGTTGCTAGGTAACTTTCATAGTCTGTTCGATTACTTCATGTTCTTATGACATTGGTAAATTTTGTATCTCCTATAGAATATGAATTCATTTAGATAAATATTACCTGAAATTGTAATAATCAAAACCACATTTCTAAGTTTGAACCATTGGTTAATTAGTTGATAATATGATATGGTTAAACAAATACGAAGTAGTTAATTGCCCAGAATTGAATTCATGTTTTTTTATTGAAAAGGTTGTTTATGTGATGCTGGTTGGTGCTTATCCGGTTGAAGACCCTGACGATCCAAGAAATTTTAAGAAAACAATTACTGTTAAATTGTAATGAACTCAACCATTGGATGTGCCATTGTAAGTGTCAAATATCAAATATGCATAAATATTAATATTATAGTAAAAAAAAATACCTCAAAATCATGGACCACACACTCTGTGGAGTTTATTTTTCCAGAATATCTTGTCTCGGGAAGATGAACGACACCGAGTACTCTAAACTTGATGATATTCCATATGAGCCTAGGGTGAAGTTCACGACCAACAATCTCAGAGTGAAGTGAAACCATTGCTATTCGGGGTAAATAAGAGAGTACAGGAATTCAATGGCTATTGACAATGCCAAGCAGAATGGTCTATTTATACTATTACATATATTACAAATATATATCACCAATTATATCACACCAATTATATCACCAATTATTCAATCACCAATTATATCACACCAATCATATTATATTACCTATTTATCATTTTACCATAATAATATTATAGGTGAATAAATATATATGGATAATTAATAGATTAATAAATTAATAAAATAATAAATAAATAAAATATGTGATTTTACCAAAATACCACTAACCTTGGGCGGGAAAGTTTGGGAGGAGGATATTGTTTTTATATATAGAATAGATTGGCTAGATAGTTCATAAAAAGTAAATTTGATTTTAGGGAGTGTTTGGGAATCAGAAAAATGACTTTTAGAAAATAAGTCATTTTCCAGAAAATATTTTCCTTTTCAATGATTGGTTGCATTCCCTAAAACTGTCTTGATGTGTTTGGTTCATTTTCTGAAAAATGAGTAGAATGATATAGTTAAATATTTTAATTACTTTATTTAAAATATAAAAATATTTATAATAATATTAAAAATAGTGTTATTAATTAAATTTTTTTTTTAAATGATGGTTTCTTGCGAAAATCAGAGCACCAAAGAACTGCTCTGGTTTCCAGCAGAAACCAGTCCGTCGAAAACGAGAGCAAGATGTTGTTTTTGCAAAAGTCCTCCTCATCAATGTAGCCTTAGTCTAGAAAATGACTTCTGCCAAAATTTTGGCGAAAGTCATTTTCCCCCAAAACACCATTGTTTTTCCCCGTCAACGGAAATCATATCCAAACACTGGAAACCCGAGAAATCATTTTCCGGGTTTTCAAACACACCCTTAAATTATTTTTCATAATTGAATTATAAAACATATCTCGTATACATACTTTCTTAATTTTTAAATTTTTTAAAGTTTATTATTAAAATTATTTTAAAATGCCAACTCATCATCATATCCAGGTAGGCATGCAGGTAACCTGATGAAATGGATGGTGACCTATTATCAGGTGAAATTGCATACATTTGGAGTGTTCAATGGCCTAATTGCACTTTCAGGTTACATTCAGTGGTTAATTTCACCTTATTCCAAAAAGGGAAAACGACGCTTTTGGCCCCTAAATTATTTCACTTTTGAAAATTTGGCCCCTATAAATTGATTTGAATAAACTTAATCCTTCAATTGTTTGTAGTGTGACACATTTAGTCCCTAGAATTATATAATTACAAATTTAGTTAATAAGTCCCTATTTCATGAAATTATATTTGTCAATTACTCTACACATTAAAGTTTCTTTCTCTCATTATCTTCCCATCTCCATCCCATAAATATGTGAATCGGAGGATTTGAAAATTGTGGATATGAGCAGAAATCGATTTTCAAGTGCATTTTTTTCATGCCTGACAAGATGGTAGAATCTACAGAAACTCCATTGTTAGATGTGGCATAATCTATCTTCTCCACAAAATCCATGTTTTTTACTGGAAATTGCACAGATTTGCAGCACGTAGCCTTCTCCATCATCCATCATCATGTGGGGAAAAATTTTCATCTAAACATGCATAAATTGGCATGCAAAATCACATCACCTCATCAATTAATTCATATCCATCATTCTTTTCAATTCTGTTTTCTTCACGCGTGTGTATATATAATTATAATTATTATTTATATAATTGTTTTGTCTTTGGTGTTTGATTACAGTTTTTTTTACATCAAGTTTCGTATGGAACCTGGATCTATGCAGTTCTTCGGCGGCAGATATAATGAAATATTATTAGCGTTATTAATAAATAGAATTTATGCAATGGAGATGAAGGAGACAAAGAAGCTTTAATGTGTAGAATAATTGACAAATATAACCCATGAAAAAAGGATTTATTAACCAAATTTATAATTATATAATTCTAGGGACTAAATGTGTCACACTATAAACAATTGAAGAACTAAATTTGTTCAAATCAATTTACAGGGGCTAAATTTCTAAAACTAAAACAATTCAGGGACTAAAAGTGTCGTTTTCCTTCCAAAAATTAATGACAATTATAAAAACTTTTAAAATTAAATATATACTAATAAATACTTATTTCACTATATATATATATATATATATATATATATATATATATATGGAAGGGTTCAGGTGCGGATATACCTTCCCGTGCGGTTGTGCGGTACTCACCTTAAGCATTAAAACGGTGGCACCTTAAGTACACAAATCACGCACCTTAAGCTAATTAAAAACATAAACCACGCACCTAAAGTTTTTAGATGGTGCACATTCAGTTGAGAATACACTGCGCACCTTAAGTACACAAACCACGCACCTAAGGTTTTAAAATGACGCACCTTAAGTTTCAACAACTCACGCACCTTAACCATGCATATCACACACCTTGAGCATACATATATCACACACCTTAAGAAGAAAAACAGCACACCTTAAGAAGAAAAATCACGCACCTTAAACTTTAGGTCCACGCACCTTAAGCTTTAACACTCACGCATCTTAAGCATACAAATCACGCACCTTAAGAAGAAAATTACGCACCTAAAGTACCCCACTGCATAGGAACTGAATTATATATATATATATATATATATATATATATATATATATATATATATATATATATATATATATCAAATTTTATAAAAAATGCAATGAAATTTTTGCAATTATTACCAACTTTACTATGCAAACTTGAACATTAAAATATGCATTTTTCATATATATAGCAAAATATATTTCAAAATAAAATTTAAGATTTTAAAATTTATGCATGAAAGGTCATACATTTGGGAGATACTATAGTACTGATAGCACCTGCATGCAACACCGACGTTGAATAATTCGATAGAATCAACTGTAGGTGTGTACGTACCGAGTCAGCCAAACACGTACAGATTATTAGTTGCAGTTCCTGTAACGCGTGCATGGGGTGAGGCTGAGAATGATATGATAATCCATGCACGTACGATCAATGGCTTCGCTGGTGCAATCCAATATAATATAATCGATCTTGATTGGCCATAGGCTTCGTTCTCATACTGCCTGATGCATTCCAGATCGACATACATACATACATACATACATGCATTTAGAATGCAATGCATGGGAAGTTGATGGCTTAATTGGCGTCTGGAATGCATCGGGCATTATGTGAACGCTTCCCATTCATGCATGCTTAATTACTGGAGCTGAGGCTAGCTGCATTCAATTCATCTATCTCATCTCTTCCTTTATATCAGCTCAAAAAGAATCTGGTAAAGATAGATAGATGTTGTCACGGTGTTCTCATCAGATCAATTTTATGTCGCCATTATGTTATCATTGCAAAAAGGATATGATGGATTATTGATACCATCGGAATGAATGCCAAAATCTTTCTTTCTTTTCATTATATCCTCCATATTTTTCCAGTAGGCAGTATATATGCATGTACCACTACATTTTTTTCTTCAATTAACCATCCTAATTTAAGAGACGGTATTGAAATCGGGATTCGGAATTAATCTGGTCGGGATAGATATGAGACGTGTCGAAATGCTAATGCAAAAATCGTCTCAACACATTTTGGGGGTGTATGTTTAGTAAAAAGCTAGCTAGCTGGTAGGGATTGACTTAATTAGCTGATCGATAGTTGCGCTGTTAGCCAATTGGGTTACGAGTTTGACTAGCTTATAGTATATTAGCCTGTGAACACTAATTAGTAATCACATGTCTCGTTGCTAATTACTTTCACGAGTTTACGGTACTAGGCAACGGGCTTATGAGCCCTGTCGACAGGCTCAAGCACCCCGTTGCTTAGTACCGTGTAGAGACAATGAGAGTAACCGGACTGGCAGACTAGATGTTGAACTTGTCTACACAGTTGCATTGTTTTTTTTAAAAAAAATTATTGAGAGGTGTTTTAGAGAAAATAATTTATTTTCTCAAAAAGCTTATCGAAAAAATTGTTTTGAGTAGCTTTTTGAATTTTAGTGTTTTGGAGCAATAAGTTGTCACAAAAAGCTGATTAACCAAAAATTGTTACAAAAAGCTGATTAACCAAACACTCATATTGGCTGTTTAACCAAGTCAAAAGCTAATAATGGTCAAACAAGCTAAAAAATGTTTTTTTTTAATCTCTTCTTTGCAATCGTAAAATACCATTTCCTAAAATAAGATTTCATCAGAAAATTCATCCGAGGGATCAAAAGTGTCCAAAATATGATAGTCTGGTGTGTTAAATAATGGCAAAAACGATTGTCTAGAACTAAATTCGAAAATGCCACCAAAGAGAAGAGACCTCCGCTAGAATTAATTCAATGGGAAAATAATAATAAAAAATGAAGCGACGAAAATATCTTTGCCTAAAATAGAGTTTCACTAGAAAAGTAATCGAAAACATCAAAAGTGTCCAAAATATTATAGTTTGGCGTGTTAAATGACAAAAAATGATAGTATTAGACTAAATTTGGAATTAACATCAAAGACAAAGAACCTCCATCCATCCACTGAAATTAACTCTAAATTTATAAGGAGTATATCATATTTTGAACTAAACTAGACAAAATATTATCTTCACTAAAAGAAGCATGAGTACTATCAATTGTAATGCATTCAGTTACAATAAATGAATATTGTTAAACCCAAAAACTAAAGAAAATAATTTTGCAATACTATACTAGTATCAAATGATTGAAGCATTGTACAAACATTACTATCTATTTCCCAATGTTGAGTTGTAATTATGTCAGAATCACTAGTTTGATTATTATTATACAAATTAAAGTAGTTATTACTTCATGATATGGAACAGTTTAACATAATAGTCTACAAACGCAACTCTCAATTGCATGGAACCGTATATACTATCAATTGCATGGAACCGTATATACTAACAAACGCAAGTAGACTTGTTTTTCTTTTATTTAAGGTAAAAACAATCATTTCCAAAATATGCCAAACTCCATTATGACTTGCCTTTTTTTTTTTACTAGAAACGTAAGTCCTAATGGAGTTTTTCTTAAAATTGTTCATGTTCTAAAATCATCTCATTTTTTCACTTATTTCAAAAAGTTCACATTTTAGTAAATTTCTCTGTATTTTTATTATATTAAACGTACATTTTTAATGCACTGAAGGCTCTAACAGTAAATAAGATATCGGAATATATTTGGAAAGAAATAATTAAGCAGAGTAGTTGTATCTCTAAGAGTTTTTCAATACAAGTTTGTGCGCGTCTCCCCCTTGTTGTCACAAGAGCTCAGCTTTTATAATGGGCTACTAAGTATAACAGTTACAATAATGGCACAACGACCTCCTATTAAGTGCAACAGTTCCCCTTACTATGCGTCGTGGCTCATTAGTAATTGTTGTGCGCTCTCCTCCATAACTTCTGCTCTTTATAGGTTGGTGTACTAATAAGTGTGCTTTAAGTGCACTATTCCACCTCCTATCTTACCATGACCCTTAGCTTACTAGCTATTTGACCATCTTCACTGTTTTGACGGGTTAGACCAAGAGTGTTGAGTCGGGTCTGGTGTCTTGTCCAAATATCCTATCACTAACCTCGCTACTCCTAAGTTGCAAGCGCAGCGAAGTCAGCTAAGGAGTAATAAAGTGCTGACTTATTGAATATCGGTCACCAGCCCCCTATTCGTAGACTACAAGTGTAGAGAAGTTAGCTATAAAGCAATAACAATTTTTTTCTGGTATACTTTTATTTAATAATAAATTTTTTTTAAAAAAAATTATTTGTTCCTTTATTTTTATATTGTTTATTTTATGTTTTTTTTTTTCGCCGATCAAGGCTTGACCTCGGCCATGGTGGTCTAGGATGATCATCAACTTTCCTCTTTTTTTTTTGTTTGACTTTTTTTTTTTTTTTTTTTAACTGATACATGGTTTGAACTCGGTTATAGGTGCGCTAAGGATGTCAAGGATTTCTCAATAGAATCCACTACTCATTGGGTGTCGTAAGGGTCAGGTCCATGATCTCGTTAGAGTTGTAGGCAATAGTGAGCCCTTAGCAAACACTTTCAATGCTCTTGTAGCTTAGGGACCACTTTTTCTGTTGGATGGATGAGGTCTGGTCTCCCACATCCTTAGGGCATGATTGATTGTTTATTTTGTTGAGGAAAATCCTCAGTCAAATGAGGTTGAGGACACAGCCTCAGCCTCCCTTTTTTTTCTTCCTGGCCAAAGACAGGCCTTGACCTCCCACTCTGCTAACACAAAAGACTGAATTAAAATAAAACAAGTTTTTATTTTATTTTATTTTTATTGAACACGATTAATTAGGGCGGACCATGATCAATAGTTACAATAATCTTCTTGCCGATATTCCACTTCTCAACGGATAACTTGCTTTTTGCGCTATGTGGTCTCCTCCTCTAACTTCTTGTCTTCATCCTCTGTGATATGATCGTACCCCCTCTTTTTCGTGCCAAAAGCGGATGGATCGAGGCCCTCGTCCTTTTTCCATACATTTTTTTGGTTAACCTTCTTGTTGATGTTGTTTTTGTTGCCTAAGCGTTTCACAAACTAACTAAATAAAGTATCCCGCTGAATTAGTTCATCTATCTGTCTCTTTAGAACGTGACAATCGTTAGTGTCGTGGCCAACCTATCGGTGGAACTAGCAGTATTTGGTTTGGTCTACCTTTGGAGAAACTTTCATGCATTCCTCTAGAAATTGCACTATCCTCATCTCTTCACCTTGATCCAATATCACACTAACCGGATGGGTGAGTGGAGTTGAATGGCGCAAGGAAAATTTCTATATAAAATTCGCATTCAACCTGACCCATTACGGGTTTAAATTTTTAAGACTAACCCTGACCGACCACCCACTATCACTCAAAAAATGTCAATCCATATAAGGTGAATTTGGATAGATATCCGTAGAACGATTAGCATTTACAATTTAGATTTAAACCTTTTTTTCCATTGACTAGAATAAATATATTCCTTTTGACTTTATTTTCTCTGAACATCCAAACACGAAAAAAAATCACAAAATGACTTCCATAAGTTATTTTCCACTGTCTAGGTTTACTTATTAGAAAAAGTGTAATATTGATCATGAATAAATTAATNTTTTTTTTTTTTTTGTAACTGATACATGGTTTGAACTCGGTTATAGGTGCGCTAAGGATGTCAAGGATTTCTCAATAGAATCCACTACTCATTGGGTGTCGTAAGGGTCAGGTCCATGATCTCGTTAGAGTTGTAGGCAATAGTGAGCCCTTAGCAAACACTTTCAATGCTCTTGTAGCTTAGGGACCACTTTTTCTGTTGGATGGATGAGGTCTGGTCTCCCACATCCTTAGGGCATGATTGATTGTTTATTTTGTTGAGGAAAATCCTCAGTCAAATGAGGTTGAGGACACAGCCTCAGCCTCCCTTTTTTTTCTTCCTGGCCAAAGACAGGCCTTGACCTCCCACTCTGCTAACACAAAAGACTGAATTAAAATAAAACAAGTTTTTATTTTATTTTATTTTTATTGAACACGATTAATTAGGGCGGACCATGATCAATAGTTACAATAATCTTCTTGCCGATATTCCACTTCTCAACGGATAACTTGCTTTTTGCGCTATGTGGTCTCCTCCTCTAACTTCTTGTCTTCATCCTCTGTGATATGATCGTACCCCCTCTTTTTCGTGCCAAAAGCGGATGGATCGAGGCCCTCGTCCTTTTTCCATACATTTTTTTGGTTAACCTTCTTGTTGATGTTGTTTTTGTTGCCTAAGCGTTTCACAAACTAACTAAATAAAGTATCCCGCTGAATTAGTTCATCTATCTGTCTCTTTAGAACGTGACAATCGTTAGTGTCGTGGCCAACCTATCGGTGGAACTAGCAGTATTTGGTTTGGTCTACCTTTGGAGAAACTTTCATGCATTCCTCTAGAAATTGCACTATCCTCATCTCTTCACCTTGATCCAATATCACACTAACCGGATGGGTGAGTGGAGTTGAATGGCGCAAGGAAAATTTCTATATAAAATTCGCATTCAACCTGACCCATTACGGGTTTAAATTTTTAAGACTAACCCTGACCGACCACCCACTATCACTCAAAAAATGTCAATCCATATAAGGTGAATTTGGATAGATATCCGTAGAACGATTAGCATTTACAATTTAGATTTAAACCTTTTTTTCCATTGACTAGAATAAATATATTCCTTTTGACTTTATTTTCTCTGAACATCCAAACACGAAAAAAAATCACAAAATGACTTCCATAAGTTATTTTCCACTGTCTAGGTTTACTTATTAGAAAAAGTGTAATATTGATCATGAATAAATTAATTATATATTACTTATGAGAGAAAACATAATATTTATGAGTTATGAGAAAAAATTTAATAGTAATATAATCATGACTAAATTGATTATTAATTATAAGAGAAAGTTTTATCATTAATAAAAGAATTGGAGATTTACTTACGAGGAAAGTGTAATACTTATAAAAAAACTCAATTCCTCTCATTAATAATGATCTTGTCCATGAGACGGTCTCATATAATATTTTACCTTCAGACAAATCTATAGAAATAAAGTGTTTGACAGTTGGGCATGCATACACGTATGATAATATGATATCCTCAGATCCAAACCTAAGATGATAATTGTCATGTGAATTTTAAATATTGTGATCAAACAAAAGTTAAGAAAACAACATATGACGGACAAGGATTGTTAAGGTGAGGACAGAACCGAGAACAAAAATACCATATTGTTATCTGAAAGGGTCCCATGAGTATATGACACAAAGTGTAACCCTGAGTGTGCTTTAAATCTTTGATGAGCCTATTAATTTTATGATGCAACTTCTAATGTCCATTTCCACTACATAAAGCTGCAAATAATGTTGACATGGAATAGGTCAAAAGGGGAAAAAAGCACTAGATTGCAATAGTGTGTGCAGTATGATCATGTCAACAGAATGTCATTACATTCCACTGAGGTTAAGGCATCCCAGCCTGTATAAATGCTTTGGGTTCTTGACAACACTCCCTCCATCTTATGAACCAACAACTTGCTTCCATCAATATATAGACAGACACGAATATACTTCTTTTTGTCGGTTTAAGTTCCATTTAGGACTTCTGGGCACAATGGGTAATACTTCTGTATTCCTGCCACAACCGCTTCACTTCAATTCCTTAGCTTAAAACATGCACAATAGATTTGCCATGAAACTTCACTGCTGTTTATTGTCCTCTTTGCAGCTACAATGTCTTGCAACACTGGATGAACAACTACACATACAGCAGCATGAATACAGAGTAGATGCAATTGGTTCAGTTCTTTTTGGGGTGACGAGGAAAACTCGCAACCACTATCCGAGGGTGTGCACTGAGTAAATCCTGCCTTGTAACCCTAGCAGACAAAAGACCACAAGGAGGTAAACCAGCCTAAGTTGCCCTTAGCTGACCGACTCAAACTAAGAAGGCTGAGACCTTATGGTTACAAAGTTTGTATTGCATGTACTCAAGGTATTATATTATATTAATGCCTATGCCAGAGAATGATGCTTTTTTCATGATCATGGCCTTTGCTGCTGTAGTCCTTCACATACTGCCTGACGCATTCCAGACCTTAAATTCCTTTAAGGGGAATACTATGTGTACTCTTATTCTCTACTCTTAACTTTTACTCTCACACTCAAAATCTTGATGTAAACACTTGTAATGGGGCTCACATGAAAAATAATAATTTATTAGTGCCCACCACATCAAAGAATAAAATTGAGGGAGTAAGAATTAGGAGTATATGTAGCAGAACCTCTTCCCTTAATCCCTTTCATGGGGTTGGCTTTTTCAGGAAGATGCTCTTTGAGAAGCATAAACAGCAGGTAGATCCACATTCATATTCATGCTACCCATTGTCACATGTACGAGTTTACAAACGAACAAACAGCCACAAAATAAGATTTTTACCTTTTCACCGAGTAATCTGATCTGCTGCTTTGTCATTCCACCACTTCTTTTAGGGCATACGACTTGGAGGCTTAATCTCTCGTGCATTCATTCTCTTCCTTTATAGCTAGCAACAATGTACTTGGTCAGTCAGAGAATCCGGTACACATGTTGTCACAATGTTCTCAGCACTTACTAAGATTCTGTTCCTCCTCCTGAGGTCAAATGTGGAATAAGAAAAAACAAAATGCTCCTTAACAATGTTCAGTTATCTGTGATATGAATTTAGACAGAAGCACAAATTCAGGCTTAAACATATCCAGAATGTCATATGAACAATACCAATGCTGCCTCTGTCCCTTCACAAATATATCTGACCCTTCCAGCTATTGAAATGATAACATAAAAAAAAAAGAATAAAAAGAAAAGAAGCATTCACAACTTTCTTAGTGACACTTTTTTTGACTGCGACATGTCAATACTAAATATAATAACTGGAACTTCAAAAGCAAACTAAGTGCATTCAATAAGCTAATCTTGAAAGATTCAGGTGCTCAACTATTTTTTTTAAAAATAAAAAGGTCAAATAGTCATTAATAATGTTCAGTGTGTAATACTAAATTACTAATCAACCATGAAGACCATCCACATTTCCAACATATATAATCAAAGGATAATAAGAATGAACCACCATCACCATCTCAACTAGATGAACTAGAATACTCTTTACTAACAAATGGATAATAATGCAAAGTTTTTCTATCTTACATATCCAATCTAAGAACACATAAGAAAGAATATCATTATTCTGTTCTAACCCCCCCCCCCACCCCCACAAACAAATTAA
>NC_044918.1:28947424-28969486 GCF_003576645.1 Ipomoea triloba
CCCCCCCCCCCCACCCCCACAAACAAATTAAAATTGAAACAAAAAAGCAAACATCTGAAGTGGAGAACGGAATAAACATCTGAAGACTCCCAAGATTTTCAGAACCTTGAATGATATAACCAAGCATTTTGTGTCTAAGAAAACAGAATATATTAAGATTTTTTCTTATGCTCATACCAATACGCATTTTAACATGGTGAAGGATGATGCCAAAATGGAGAGTTCTAACATATAATCCCATACATAAATGGTCAATCCGTCAATGACATCAAAAGATGGAGAGTTCTAACATATGAAGCAAATGGCTGAAGTGGGAATCAACATCCAAAGACTTTCAAGATTTTCAGAACCCCGAATGATAGCCAAGCATTGTGTCTAAGAAAATGGAATATAGCAAGCTTTTTTTTTCTTATGCTGATACCATTGCACACTTTAAAATGGTGAAAGGTGGATGCCATAATTCCCATAACGAAGAGTTCTAATACCAACACGATCACCACATCAAAAGATGGTTTCACATGTTAGAAAACAAATGCCAACTCTTGCAGGGCCTTGTTAAATAAATGAAGTTATATTGAAAATGCAGTCATCAAAATTCAGGTAACATCAAGAAATTGCTTAGGGTCAGAAATCACTGAAGTACTGAACATAAATACTCCAGCTCATTTCCCTTATAAACTCTTCTATTTTTGTTCTCCTATTTTAAGAAATGGAGATTTTATTAAGGGAGAGAGTGACTTTGAGAGACAATTATATCATAGACAAATAGGAAGTCCTCACAAACAAAATTGCCAAGTGCATCTAATACATATACTATTGTGGAATCCAGATGGAAAAATTTAAACAATGCTATGGCATAGAACAACTTACAAATCCAATTGCATGTACATAATCCATCACTTGTTATATTACAATCGTCTATAACTATATAGCCTTTCCTGCAAGAAGAGGTTTAGGAGGGGACAATGATCTAATTTCAGGTGCGGAACTTGGGAAAAGCACATTGAGTTTATGCATCAAAATGTCAGCCCTTGATGGAATTTCATTCAAAAGAAATTGCTGAACAATTGGTTTCTTAAACCACTCCAAGACAGTATCTCCTGGAGCCCTCAAAACAACCTTACTAACCTCAAATGGTGATTCCACCAAGCTTAGCATCTGTGCCACCACTATTTTCAGAGTTGGCCCAGTTACTAATTTGATTCGTCTTGGGACGACACCATAATACAACATCCTCTTCCTGAACCTATGAAGTGTATGCACCACTGCTATAAGAGCTGCTCCGACAGACAAGTTTCTAACATCAAGAGACCAGGCAATATGTTGATCAAATACTATTGCTTTTGGAAAAAGCTTGTTTTCATACGCAACTTTCCATACACATCGGGCACGATTTATCTGCCCCATGAGAACAAGATAGTTAAGTAGAACATTTATAAAGTACCGAGCAGCTCCTTCTTCAAGCTCATAGTCAATACCCTGGAAGAATTCCCTTACAAAGGATAAGACTGGTAATTTCCTCTGTTCAGGACCAGTGAAGAGTCCACACAAGAAAGTATGAGCCTTATGTTTTGTTGCACTCAAGATTGACATCAAATGCCTCTCATCAGTTTCATCTTGGCACCTTACAAGATGAGCCAGAATTGAGGTGTAAAGTATGAGGTCAACCTTAGCTGCAGAACTCACATACGTTTCAAGGAGAGGCTTAGCAGACTCATACAATCCATTCTTCATACATGACTCAAAGAGCTGTCGTATTATGAAATTATTTGTCCGGATCCCAGAAGAACCCATAAAGCGGAGCCACCTTAAAGCAAGATCAACAGAACTGTCCTTAATGTAAACCATTAAAACATCACTAGCAGTTACATCAACAGAATATCCCATGGCCTTCATTTCAAGTAAAACCTTAGCAGCAACATCCACAAGTTTCTTTTTTGCCAGGAGACTGAGCAAGGCCGTAAAAGTACTTAGTCCTGGTCTTAGACCAGCATTTGTCATGGAATTGTAAAGCTTCATTGCAGCATCTACTTGACCAGAAGTGGCATGCATCTCTAAAAGAGATGAATAGGTAGTCGGGGTAGGCATAAATCCAGCCTTTTCCATATCAGAAAAGACAGACATTGCAATATCAAGTTTCCCAGATTTTGCATGTGACTCAACAATCATAGTGTAGAGACCATAATTAGGTCTAAACCCTGCTTTCTTCATCTCATCCCAGAGCCTAAGTGCAGTATCCAATTTCCCAGCCTTAACAAAGGACTCAATCATGGAAACAAACATGGTTGCAGATGGTCGGAGCCCAAAACCCTGCATTTCCATGTACACCTTCATTGACGTGTCTAACCTTCCAGCTTTGCCCATTGTATCAACAAGTGAAGCAAAAATCCCAAAACTTGGCCGGAATTTCTTTTCTTTCATCTCTTGGTAGAGCTTGAATGCCACGTCAAGGCGGCCTGATTTCGCTAGACTTGGTATCATTAACTCATAACTACATTCATCTAATGAGCACCTTGCATTTTCCATGTTCTCATATATCTCAAATGCCTTAAAAGGCATGCCCTTATTGAGAAACAAGGTTATAAGAGAAGTGTAGGTCTGGCTGTCTACTTTGCAACCAGACTCTTGAATTTTCTTAAAACAACAGAATGCTACCTCCAACTTCTCAGCCTTTGCCAAATACTGAATAACCTGGTTGTAAGCATTAAATAAAGATGCCCCATTCTCACCAGAATCAAGAACCATATCATCAAAAACAGATTGAATCCCATCAAAATCTCTAGTTTGATTCAACCTATCAAACAGCATCATATAGCACTCATCACTTGGCTTATACCAAGGTTGCCGCTTGACCCACCGAAACAAGCTTAAGGAAGAATCGGCATCTTCCATAACCTTCAAAGCCTGTGTAATGTGAGTCATATTCGGCACAAAATGAAGTCTATCCAATTGTGTTTCCATATCAGGGCCCCATCTCCACCTTTTAACGATCTCAACTATCTTGGCCACAGCCGATGCATTCAAAATAGGCTTCTTGAGCCCACCCACCATTACATGGTCATCAAGACCTGGCTCAACCGACCTTATCCCCTTTCCGGAGGAAATGAACCCACCAGATTCATCCAAGTAGACTATGTCTTCAGTCCACTCATTGGAATCTTCAGTACCCTTTCCGGAACAATAACTTCTGGAGAGATAAGGGCTTTTTATAACATCGTTATTGCACGAAGGGGATAGAAACTGGGATTTTGTGCATTTCTGATTGAATACATTAACGGCCCAAGAAAAGCCATGATTCTTTCTCAGTGGAGGATAAATTGTAAGAAAATATTTGGCACTTCTAATATTTTTACAGAAAAGAAGGCTGCGAAAGATCATTGTACAAGATGATTATTTGCGCAGAAAACAATACCTTTGCATTTTTCAATCATTCAAAAACGTGGAAATTCCTAGAATTGGGGTTTCCTTATCAAGAGAGTGTTGAGACTTGAAATGGTAGCATTCCTCTTCTTCTTTGCCTAGAAACGTAGAGATAAACAGGCTCTCAAAAACCCTAAACCCTAGGCTGTTTGTATGGCTTTTAGGAAAGGTTCGGGGCGATGCTGGAGCAGTGGAGCCCGGAAGATGACCCGTATTGCCTAAACTAGATGCAAATATTCAATATTCATATCGTAAATATAGGTCTATATAAACAGTTATAATATATCCATTTGGAAAAATGTTTGGGGGCTCTAGGCCCCTTTTCTTCACCAAAAAAAAATATCCATTTGGAAAATAAGAAAATCGCTTCTAAAAAATGAAGCATTTTTATAAAAAATATTTTCTTTATCCGTGTCAAAAAATTGTCTTACCCTTAGTGTTTTGTTCATTTTATAAAAAATGAGTAGAATTATATAATTAAATATTTTAAATATTTTATTTAGAATATAAAAATATTTATAATAATACTAAAATAATATTATTTATCAAAAAACACCGGACTTATGATTTTATAATAATATTTAAAAAAAACCTTATTCTAAGTGTGGCAGAAAAACTTTAATTGATATTTTGAAATATTAATTTTTTTTCTATAAGATTGATTACATACTAAAAATTTTACATTTAAATTCTTTAAATTAGGAAGAAATTTTGTTTGATATATAGTATATCAACTTGTAATAAAATGACATTTTAATTAAAACAATATTGTAATAGAAAATTAAAATTTGTACTACAGCAAATAAGAATTGATTAAGCAAAAAGAAAACAATGTATTCTAGCTTAAAATAATTTTAGTATGACGTTAATATTCTTCGAGGATATCGATTCAAAAAATAATACCTTTTACTAGTATTATAATTTTCTTCCCATGCTACTTTGACATGATAAATTCCATAGATTGGATGAGCCTTCGGCAACTTGTGCCTATGCCATCAAAACTCATAATATCTTAACTACATACACATAATTTTTAGATTAGGGTCCACAATGCAAGATGAAACTTGGTCGATAGTATAACAATTGAAATTTTAATACTTACCAGCATGAAGCATTCACAACAATGCTTATTAGGTGGACCATGGATGGTCCACACAATTGTGTAGACTATGCATAGGATACATTATTTTATATGCATAAGGTACATTATTTTCTATGCATATGGTGCTTTATTTTTATACGCAATGTTCATTATTTGAATGCATACAAAATAGTATGAAAACAGCTTAATGGCTCAGTATTTATATGTTTAAGGTTCAATATTCGTGTGCATAGGATTTATTGTTTGAGCATGTACAAACTGATTGAAAGTTGGTTATTTAAACTGATATATTTTAGGCTCATTTCTATTGTATATGATGTTCATTATTTGTAGAGCATAGTTAGACTTATTCGGCATAGAAGTATGATATTTAGTAAATTTAGGCTCAATTTTTGTATGCACAATGTTCACTAGTTGTATGCATATGATTCACTATTTGTGTTAATGTGTTTTGATGCGGAGCCTTGTAGCTAAGCAGCCTCGTCGGCATGTTATGGGGCTGCTCGGCGAGATGCCTAGGTGCTAGGTACGAGTTTTGAGTGTTGGTCGGCTAAGGGCTTGGCTGATGGGTGAGTCTTGTATATTAGTTCGGCTTTAAAATTAATATATGTGGTCTTCGGACTGAAACCTTGTGTGTTTGGCTCACATTATTTACTACGTTGCTTGATGGGTTTTCCCTTGAAATCTGACCGGCGTTAGCAAAGGTTGCAATTTGCAAACAATAGAATTTGCCCACTCCCAAACCGGCAAATCGCATCCGATGTTTCATGGCTATATATAACACATTTTCAATTTATATGTCTCTTGAATAAATTCATTTAACTTTTTGGCTATGTTAGTCATGATGATCATCGTAAGTCAAATTCATTACGATCATACATCAATTATATCATAAATCAATTTAAACTATGAAGACCCACATGCCTCTGTGGTAACATAGTTAGTTTATTGGTCAATTTTGACTTGTTTGACCATTATTAACTGTTTGACTTAGTTAAACACCGAATATGAGTGCTTGATTAATCAACTTTTTGTAAAAGCTTATTGTTTTAAAATGTTAAAATTAAAAAAATTGTTCAAAGTAACTTTTTTCAAATTATACCTCATTTTACATGTAATCAGTCATATCAGCTAATAACTAATTTACTAATTTTTTTTTTACAATCAGCTAATGTTATCAACTAATCAAACTCACCAAAATAATCAACTAACCATTATTTGTCAAACACGGCCATTGAATTTGACGAACAAATCTGGTGGATTCTACAACACGATCATGTTCCTTGGCTTTGTTTTTAAAATAACAGTACTCTAGTTGTGTTTTAGTTATTAAAACATTGTTTGTAATCCAACTTTAAGAGATTACGTACACATAGGATGGGGTTGTGTGGCAGGGCAGGGAGGGATACTTGACTCAAAAGCAAGTAAAAGACACTCCCAACTTTTGATGATCAACTAGCTACCTAGTTTTCCCATGTAATCAAGGCAAGCACATATGCTGTCCTTCACAACTATACAACATACCCATCTTCCATGTATATCATATCATCACACAACTTCTGTATCATCATAAATATAATGATTATATTAAACTTTGTTTACATGTTATAAATATTTCATTTAGATTCCATAAATATTATTATTCCGTATAAAAACATAGTGATCACCATAGCTTAATTGTAATATAGTATGTGAATACTATTTTAATTGGAGTAAGCATTTATTAGAGTGAAATACAAATCACAGTTTCTTAAATAATTTGTGAATGTACATTCCATTTGATCATATATATATATATATATATATGTGCGCGCGCGCGCGTAAACAATCATATCGTTATATAAAACACACTTAAATTTTAAAATGTTCCTTTCTTTTTTCCGGAACGGAGTCATATATATTTCAGTTGCATTTTTTAAATGTTACTTCCGGTACAAAATATTTAGAATTTATGATTATATACATAAACGTGATTGGTAAAATACAAAATCGAGACTCGTGAAATAATTAAAAAATTAAAAAATTCTTTTGATCTTCTATAAGGTATATGATGAAACTTTGGATTTTGTCTTTTGTTTTAAGAGGAAAAAGTTACATTTTTTTAAATATAATGTTTCTTGTGGTAGACATTGAAATGTAAAGAAGCAAATGCACAAAAACACATAGACTGATGTAAAGTGGTGTCCTAAAGAATCATCATCTTTAATTTATTGATTTCGCAGCTAGCAGTTTATATAGCTTTTTACTACAACTTAATTAGCTTCAATTCTCTGATCTTGCTTGCTCTTCTTTCTTCCTCTGATGCCTCTATATTTCCACTTTACTCTTGCTTCCTCTTCCAACTTCTAGTTTTTTATTATTATTCTTATTCTAACATATTATTCTCTCTCTCTCTCTATACATATATATATCTATCTTTCTCTCTCTGCCTATGTATATATTTATAGATATATGTGTGTGTGTAAGTGTATATATATATATATAACGTAACTGTTCTGTGTGTGTGTGAATTGATGGTAGTTATTAGCTAGCTTAATTGCTAGGAGAAAATTATAAAACAACTTCAAAATATACATAATTAGACATTAATTCTAGTTTTTGTGGAGTCTCTCTCATTGATCAATAAATCATCAGATGATGAACATGGGAAGAACAAGCGGCAGATCTTCATCATCATCGCTATATATAGTGTCTTGTCTTCAATGTTTATGTGTGCTAATTGGGATTTTTGTCCTCATCACACATTGTGGTAAGTTACTATTTATTACCTACTAAAATTGTTTTTACTAATATAATTTTTTGTTTTCTCCTACTCATCATGTACATATAACTTCATTCTCCCGAATAAGTAGTTTTACTCTAAATTAATATGAAAATGTTGATATTTTGATTAATGCAGTCTAAATGAACAAATGCATATATTATAGTTTTAAAATGAGTAATTGCTGTGAGGCAACTCTCGTTAAGTTGGTTACACTCACAAGGTAAAATTTACGCAATGTACATGCTCATCACTCAAAATGAGTAATTGCCTATTACGGAGTATTAATTTACTAATCACATCATAAATAATCACAACTAATGAAAAAATAGGGGGGGAAATAAAATTACAAATGAATAAATATGTTATTTGAAAGAATTGAAACATATGTTCCATCTCAACTTAAAGCCTATGCTGATAGTTAGACTTGCATATTTATGTTTATATATTATATATCCAAGTATATGCTTTATCTCAATTAAAAGTCTAAAGTAATAGTTGAAATACATATTTCTGTTTATATATTACTCTGTATATGCTAAGCATTCACTATAATAAACTTACTAAAAATCATACACTATACTAATTTTCTTTTGTTAATTTTATTATATTATCTTTGTTGAAGATGCAAAAAAGTTATCTCCAACCTCTCCCAGAGCTCCCAATCATTCATCACCAAAGGCAGTGAAGAGGTTTGATGTGTATCTACCGTTGGATTCAAACTCTAAATCCTACGGCGTGAGTTCTCCTTTCAATTTGCCACCTTACGAGTCTCTAGCTCCGATTCCCTTGCCGGAAAACTCCCCTCCCTACTGTGTGTATCCTCCTCCGTCCACCACCGTCCCTAGCCCCGCCGGCGGCGGCGGCGGAGGATACATTCCATCCCCTCCCATGCTACCCAGCCCACCACAAAACGTGCCTTACTTTGGCCCACCTCAAAGTGTTCCGAGCCCAACAGAGCCCAGTATGAGCCCACCATGGTATTACGAGCCCAGCCCACCAACGAGCATTATCCCATCACCAACCGGGTCGGGGCCGTACGTGCCCACCCCGTTCCTGCCGCCGGTGGTGTACCCGCCGCCTAGTGTGCCGCCACCGCCGTCGACTGCGGCGCCGACGGCGCTGTGGTGCGTGGCGAAGCCGGCGGTGCCGGAGCCGATAATACAGGAGGCGATGAACTACGCGTGCGCATCGGGCGCGGAATGCGATCAGATTCAGCCCAGCGGGTCGTGCTTCCAGCCGGACACTCTGTTCGCGCACGCCTCCTACGCCTTTAACAGTTACTGGCAGAGGACGAAGCAGGCCGGCGGCACCTGTGAATTCGGAGGCACCGCCATGCTTGTCACCGTCGATCCAAGTAAGTTGTAATTCCATTACTTTTAGTTATTATTCCATCATGCATCATTCATAAATAATAACATTCGTTCCATTTTGATTGTCTGATTCGTTTAATGAGAATGGACTGAAGTTAATTTTTATTTAATTTTTTCATAATATTAAGTTTAACATTAATATATACGGAATAAAATTTATATATTTAAAAACTACATTAAAAGTACTATTAAATACAAAAAAAAAAATTTAAATTTAAAAATAATAAAAAATAAATAATTAAGAAAGAGTTGGTTTGACCAATGAATAACGTCATGATAGAAATATCAATTTTCTCTAAAAGCATCCTTATCAGTGGAGTTTTTTGCGATTTTTGAGAAGTTTTTGTAAGTGTGATTAGGAAAGAGAAAATGAGAAGAAGAAAAAGACAAAAGAAAAAAAAATTAAAATCTGACAACAAACAAAAAAATTATAAAGTTAGGTTGAAGTCAGTGCCCGCCTCTGACGCATCCCAGCGAACGCATGGACAACACGCGCCCGCTGGGGCGCAATGTTGGGCCCAGACTCATGATTGGGCGGATTTCTTCTTTTTAATCTCTGTTGCTACAAAATCAAACAGGAGATCAATTCCTCCATATTTGATCTTCACATCAGTTTCAATTTGCTTATCCAAATTTCCTTACTGACAATATTCACTTATAAACTGCTGATGTGTATGCTCTAACTTCGTTGGAGATTCTTGATCCCTGCCTCAAAAGAGACCAAAATGGCAAAAAAATTATGAGAACAAGGACATGGGTAGGGACGGGGATTAAAAAATGTCTTCAATTCGTCGTCAGGGATGGGAATGGAGACGGGGATACCCTTGTTTCCCACCCCGTCCTCGATTTTTGACATATAATACTCCATAATAATAATAATAATAATAATAATAATTATTATTATTATTATTATTATTATTTTATTTGGTTATTAGATTAGATGTGTTATATTTTTGTAATAGTCTATTTATGTTCTTATTTGCCTGAAAGTTATTTGAATCTTATATTTGACATTTCAATTGTTATTGAGAATTGATGAAGATTTAAGTATTTTAAGATTAAAAATGTAATATTT
Organism: Ipomoea triloba; assembly: GCF_003576645.1. NCBI lineage: Eukaryota > Viridiplantae > Streptophyta > Magnoliopsida > Solanales > Convolvulaceae > Ipomoea > Ipomoea triloba. The sequence goes on from NC_044918.1 coordinate 28,957,156, forward strand.
AAAAGTTTTTATTCTAATATTGTGAAATATACTAGTTTGACTATTATTTAAATAAAAAAAAAGTATTATTTAATTAAAGTTTGATTAGGGATAGGAGTTCCCCGTCCTTGAAAATTTCCTATGGAGATATGGATGATAATAGATTTCATATCCCTGACGGCGGATGGGGACGGGGACCATGGTTGGGTTTCAGGGACGGGAATGCATGAGGAGTATACTCCTCGCCCTGGCCCATTGACATCCCTATGTCATGATGAAAATGTAATACTAATAAGTAATAAATTATTTGTTACTTATAAGGAAAACAATAATACTTTGAGCAAAAATATAATACTTTCAAATTTAAATTCAACTAAGATAGCTAAAGATACAAATTTGTAACCACAAGGTCACAAGTTCGAATCCCAACCTTCTTGGTTTGACTCGGTGATACTTATCAAAGAATTAACGCATCTCACAAATCCTCATAGGAAAATTTGCCTAATAATAATACTAATAGTATTCAATTTACACAAAACTGATTTGGTAATTACGTTGTTTTGGCCCCTCAACAGGTTACGATGGATGCCATTTTACCTACGTCTGATTTGTTTGTACGTTTGTGGCACGGGAATGGATCACAACCACGCATGAGCACGTACGTACTTACTGGACAAGATAATGTCCTCTTTGATCGATATTAACACATCCAACGTTGTTTATGTCAACAACAACATTTTGTACGTCTGTTAATTTTTCTTTTATCATAAAACAATAGTTTGGTGAACCTCCACAATGTTATTTTTGTTGTTGCGGATTGTTTTCTTGTTGCACTTATAAACACTTCGGCTTTTCTTCTGATTCACAAATAATATAATGTTATTGGATAAATGATGATAAAATCTTTAATGATGCAATAAATTATAGTTTTAATAGTCCACTTTACAAAGTAGATCATGATAGTATGGTATAGTGATTGGGGGCAAATTATTGCATAGACCATGGTCCACCCAGTTGTGTGGACCAAAAATAAAAAGTACATTTTTATTCCATTTGGGTTTCAGCTAATTTTATTGTTGTAACATTCGTATTTCAAAATACCAGATTCATCCTCGATTTTGGTGTGATTTCAATTCTTTCTCAATTATAATTATAATTTCGACAAATACTAATTTGACAAAACCAAATCGATATGAACTCATGAATGAATGTACCAAATGATAGGGATGACTGGATGAGCAAAGGCAGACTACAATCTTTCTACTTGGCTTGACAACATAATCCCTTAGAGGTGGCCGTCTGCTTTGCTTGCAAGTCTGCAGAGATTTTACATGAATTTGCAGTTTGAGAAAATTATATATCTGGTTGGGTTCTACAAAGCAGTAAAAGACAGCATTGAGTGAGTGAGTTGTTGAGGGGGGGGGGGGCGGGCTATATTCACAACTTTCACAAATTTGCATCTCCTACAATGGTCAAACGTACAGTGATGATGCATGCACAGTTGAGTCCTCAAATATTTTCGTGTCCAATGACATAAATAGCCCAAAATTTAGGGGTAAAAATAACACAAAAAACACCAACACCCCAGCAAAGCTTGACTAACTGCTACCAACTGGTTCCATCGCCTCCGTCCTCAACAAGTAGCCTTGGTGAGCAATCAAGCCTTCTATACCGTGCGTGGGGCACTTTACAATAGCGGTTGGTACATCACAAATGCAGAACAAGGGAGTCGAATTCCATCGACCAAAGAATTAGTCTTACACATACCAATCCATTCAAATCAACGTGTAATTCGGGAAAAGTTGCATCAAGTTATCCAGAGTTTCAGGTAGGAATTTCCTCCCAAACAGGTAACACGGTCGTTGATTCCCATTCCATAAACAGGGCCTAGTTTGAACTTCCTTCTGCAACATAATACATACAATAAATTGTTAGGTTAGTACATGACAACCACCAAAATTAAATGCATTACCAAAGAAAATACATACCCTGGAATCACTGGTAACATGCACGCTCTCAGTAATTGACTGCACAAACACAGGAAAAAGAATTAGAGCATGCCATGCCTAATTTCTGGAGAAAAGTCATTTCAAATTAGCAAGGAAACAATTATATGGCACAAAATCATTTTAAATAAAGGATTCAGAGGTTATTTATGCATTTATTCCATCAGTAAAATGAATATTCCCAATAGAGATGTCAAAACACAAAAATACTAATGAGGCTTTTGATGAAAGCTAGACTGTAAAGAATTCCATAAGTACAACAATAAGAACATCCAAGATACAAAGAGTGGTAGAAAAGGAAATTCAATGTACAAAGATAAGGAAGAGCAGGTCATACTGTAATGTTTTTCATCAGCTCATAAGTAACATCACGGCTGGTGTATGATTTGGGATGCCACTTTCCCTCCGACCAATCAACATGTGTAACTGACCAATTTGCAATTCCAGAAGAATCAAGCATCTGAAAATGCAAAAGAGCGATTACACTCCCAGGTTTATAATTTGTTGAAATTTTATTTTTTATTATTTAAAAGAAAAAAAAAAAAAAACCATAGCATCATGCCCGTTGTACAGCCACATTGCCATAAATATGAGCATACTACTATATAATACAGTATAGAGAGCCTAGGCTCTCACAATCTTTTCTCAATAGTAATATTTTATCTTTTCCCTAATTCCACATAATTGAAAAAGAAATAAAATTATAAAAAACCACTTACATAGAAAAAGGTTGGTAAATAGTGCTCATCAGAATAGCAGTTACGCCCTCCATCCATGTTTGGCTGTTAAGTGAGAGAAAGTGTCAATGATTGAATGCCATTAATCAAGATCTATATATTTCAATTATAACTAAAACAAATGGTGATATAATGCATAGCACATTGGTTTTCTTTAAAATGTGTGCAAAAGGCTGTACCTAACTTGGCATTAACATATCATTGCAACGATTTAGTGATTGAAAATGTAATTCAAATCTAAGATAAACTTGTGACAATAACAAACAGATACAACTGATAAAAGAATATTAGTATTGTAGTAGCGCCAGTTCAGGTTGATATTCAACCTTATAGCATATTCACCAATTGATAGGATATTCACCATAGTGTATCACATTCACTGAACCTGAAGGCTAGCATATCTCACAAGGACTAGGTCACTAGGGTCTTTGTCAACATGACTTTAAGTTCAAATTTATCTCTTCATATTTTCAAGGGAAGCATTCAAGTACAGGTGAGGGTAACAAAAAATGGACCGACTTTCGAATTTCTAATAAATGTATTTGAAAAATAAGCCTCTTTTAAAGCTATGTTAATAGACCCAAATATCTGATCTAGGAAATTAACTGGTTTCCATGTGTCAAGAAGAATAAAGCATGAAAAAGTATCACACTATCTCAGTAAGTTGAGTCTTCCAGTAATTTATCAATAGAATCAATTATTAGCAAGAGAAACTATGTCAAAGTCAAAATGCAACCAGGATCAATTACATTTTAGTACTCAAATTAAAATTTGCAGATCTAAAAGGATTATTAAAACAATTCTAGAAATATTTGTCGAGTGCATTCACTTAAATTTCTCAAACCTATACTACAACCAACTTAAACGTTAATGTTACAAGAACTATTTCAGAATCTTCCACACATTTTATGCCTTGATAAGATTGAACAATTGCTTGAAAGACATTTAAGCACAAATAGAAAGCATCAATGAAACCAGTAACATAAATCCCCATTCGTACTAGCATGGGAATAGTACTACTGTACTAGTGCTAGTATAACAAATGGCAGATCCACATTGAAACCACAAGTGGGGGAGAATTGGGAGCCATGACCACCCCTAGATTTTGAAAAATTCATTACTAGAATACAGTGTTTATTGTTTTCAAAAAAAAAAAAAAGAATACAGTGTTTATTTAATAAATAAATCATTGGCCCACATAACATAAAAGCCAAAGGAGTAGAATACTTCCTTTGAGAAGTCATAATGTAAAAAAATAAATAAATAATTAAAACAAACATACAAACAAGAACAAAGGCAATCAACCAAACAAAAGATAATGCATAAAATGACAAAAACTATGACAGATTCAGTGTTATTCAATATTCATAAGTCAGTCCAAGTCTGGCATGCCCATATTCATGAATAAATTGTTAAAAGCTCATAGTGATCCACTAGTCTGCCTGGTGAAGCCAAGAGATTAATACTGGGTAGTAAAGTTCATGATAAAAGAAGATAACTTAATGCACAAACAACTAGATTAAGTTGAAGACTAAGGGAAAGCAGGTTGTTGAACAACCATGCTTGTAAACTGTAGAGACTACTAGGGCTATGAATGAACATAAACAAGATCATTACCATCTTGCTTACTGCAATAGTGCAATGCAAAGCAAGTGGAAAATGATTTGAAACTCAAACAAAATGAGGCCATATTAGATCAAGGATTTAAAAGTATAGCCTTAACATATATAAATGTAAATCATTTACAGGAAAAGAACCACCTTGCAGTAATCGCGGAATTTATTATAGTAAAGATTGTCAGCCATAATTATAACAGCATGCTGTCGCTTCATAGTAAACCACTGCACAAGTGAAAAGCTATGAGAATAAGATACACAATAAAGTGAGAGTGATGCAATAATATATCAAACTGAACAGATAGGATTGGTAAGAGCTACCGCTCATGTCAAGATTTTCAAAATGTGGCAAGTAGCCAAGTACTGCCAACTTCCATGAGCTTCTCCCAAAAACAAAAAAAAAAAAGAAAAAGAAAAAGAGAAAAGAATAGAGAAAGTACCTGTGCACCCTTTCGAAAGTCTTTCTTTTCAACTTCAGGTAACATATGCTCTGAATACCTACCACTTCCATGTGGGCCAGGATCCTCAAAGCTGAGGAAAAAAGAAGGGGCTCACAATAAAGAAAAGAATTGACAAGAATCCTATAATTCTAAAGGAAGCTCCATAATACATATGGTCCAAATAGGGAACTCCAAAATGGTCTTCTGCTTCTTTTTTCTTTTTCTGTTTTTTTACAGTAATAAAACGTAAAAGAATATTTCCAAATTTGATATAATCAGAAAAACACAATAAAAAGTTGAGCTTACCAGTCTACGAAACTGACATTTGTGTACATCAGATAGTTGTACACATAGTCAAAACTACGCAAGGGTATACAACTGCAATTTAAGAAACTTCTGTTAAGAAATGCAAACACTAAAGGATTCACAAATCCAGCCAAAAAGTTAATGTGGAGCATCACTACCCACCTATCAGAGAGAAGTACAAATTGCTGATTGTCAAGATCTTTAAGGGCATTGGCCAAAAGCCGTCTCTCTGCATCAACCATTGAAATTTTCCCCCACACTACCTGTAGAATGAGATCCAACAACTTCAGTGATAAAATGACACCATAGTTTCCAAATACTAAAACAACAGAAGATAATAAAACTATAGTAGGAATGTCACAACTGTGAATTATATTTTGTTGTTAAATGCCATATAACACTCTATATGGAGTAGCTAATTTGTATTCAAAGGCATAATGCTAGATATAATTATTGATCAATAGGGATCAAAATGTCCAACTCACATGAAACTCTCTAAAACAACCAATGGCCAGAAATGTAATAAGGAACCCGGTACCCTTTTCAGTAGGGGGGGTGGAGGGTTTGTTATATTTCAACTGTTCTTTATTACCCTATAATAAAAGTGAACCCCTTAAATTATATTTCAAAAACAAATAAATAAATAAAAGGAGGATACAAGTTAACAGCTAGAAAATATTTTTTGAAAAAAGACTAAATAAAATTCCATGCAACAGAGTGGAACTAAGACTAAAGCCATAAATAGGATACAGAATACTTCAGATTTGAGGGTAGAACAACAAACCTTCTCGCTGCGGATCTCCCGATTATAAAAGTAACGGCTAAAATGTACTGGCCTATTCTTGGATGCATGGACATAAACAGAGAATTTTCCTTCATGACCCTGACAACATAAATTGAAAAAGAAGAGAAATATCAAAATGAGTTCTTATATATATATATATATATATATATATATATATATATGTATATATATGCTAATGTTCAAACGCATCCACCTGTTCCCGAGATTCCCATGAGACCCTTCGTAAATGCACACAAGCTACTACACAAATGCACACAGGGTAGATTGTGTGCATTCATGAAGGGTGAATTGCACACAATCTAGTCTGTGTGCATTCGTGTAGTAGCTTGTGTGTATTTCCGAAGGGTATCACGGGAAGAGGTGGTCTCATTTGATTATTAATATATATATATATATCACATGATGACAGAACAAAATAAGTGACTATCTGAAATGAAGCATTTTTCAAGATAAAAAATGGACTATTTTTTTTGAAAATAAGTGATAATGTGATATTATTACAATAGAGCAATGTTGATTAGAATATCATTCCATATTTAGTATCCTAACCTAGCAACAAGCACCAAATGCAAGGTACAACCAGGATGCAATTTATTATCAAAAGTTAGGTAATATGTGTACATTTCTTTTATATGTTTTTTTATTCTACCAAGTGATGGATGACATAGCTGTGAAATGATGAATAACTAATTAAGAATACAAGTTGGGCAAGTCAAGATATAGGCCTTGTTTGGGGGAGAGCTTTTAGATATTTGACCAGGTAAAAAAGCTAACATCTGAGGTGGTGCATAAGATTAAGGACTACAAAGGGATTGTCAATTATAATTTCAGTAATGGAGAGATCAACTAAAAAGTTCAATTCAAATACCTCATGACTCAAATTTGCTACATTTTGACAAATTAAAGTGTAAATATGAATTAGTGACAAGCACTACCCCTTTCAGATTCCAAAGTTCCTAATTCCTAAAACCATTTGCTTATTGAAAAAAATCATTATCATTATAATAATAAGAAAAATTGAATCTTCGCAGTCTATCTATATGATTGAGAGTAAATAACGATAGTAATCCTTGTCAACTTATCTACTTGGATTCTGGAAAACAATCATCATCAATTCAATGTTATTATCATTGTGTTATTTGAAGTTCATATGTATTACCAGCCATGATTTTTAATGTTTATAGCTCATAGATGAAAGTGGTTTCTTATATGCAATCTCATAAAATAGCAATTTCAAAGATCAAGGGCTTATACATTTAAGATGCAATGAATCCAAACATGTCAGCATTTAATATGACAAAACAATTTATAGGTAAGTGGTAAATGCTTACCAATTCATAAAAATAGTACAGTAACATGACAACAGAAAAATAAATTTGAACTAATAATTATAAAAACAACAGCAACAATAGGCAATGAACATAACAAAAGGGGATGAAAGGCAAACCTGAAAGAATTGATCCCAGAGCTTCTCAAATGGTAAGGCACCAGGTGTTAAAAATAGAAATGCAATCTTTGGGTTCTTTGATAAAACCGGAGGTGTATTTAGAATATCACTAATTACAACACGAGATGCTATCTCTCTATCTGATAATTCTCTGGCTGGAGTAGGAGGAAGCCACTCGGAATCGCAACCATGAGTTGAGAATACATAACAAGCAGCAGAATTTCTAGGAGGGTACATATAAGCGCAGATCAAGAACAAGCTAACCAATGAAACCAAAACAATTATCCATGTTGGTTTCCTTAACTGAGCTCGCTGGCGAGACGCAGGCAATATCTGCATATCCTTCATGCCTAAACGCCAGGCCTGATTTGTCTTCATTTAAAGACAAGGCATTAGCAACTAACTCCCTACCAAGATGCAGTGTCCCTCTGAAAACCCAGTCTCCACAAACACAGATGTTGGTCTAGCAATCTCAATCACATGCAGATCTAAGACCAATTCATAGTGGTAAGCTAAATCTGCAAAAATACCAAAATGAAGTGGTAAGCAGTTGTCTATTGAGATATATACCTTAAACTCAACTCCGATGTATTGCAAACTACACTAATTGGGAGATTCCCAAGCTAGAGGGAAGGCAATTTCTCAAATCCAGCAGATGACCCCACACTATTACACATTAAATGACTAAGACCCATATATACTACGTATTCAACGAATCAACAAACTAAAACATGAAATCAGCATTTCAACTACAGAATTACGGAAAATTAAGATTCCAAGAAATCCACTTTGCAATATCCGGATGCTGATTTGCATTTCACTTGCCTTAATCTCGTATTACATTCAAAAGAGAACTGAACGTGGAAATGGGAAAAATGGAAACGCTTCGAACGGAAAAACAGATTTTGAGCAAAGAACTGAAAGTAGATCCGAAGCCAAACCCCACATAAGATTAAAAAAATACCAAACCAATACCGGGGAGATTTGAAATTCCCGAGCTGCCCCAACCAAACCCGGGGAGAAAAGTCAAACCTATCTCATTGAATCAAATCTACCATCGCTGCCCACATTGAAATCTCCTCATTCCAATATACTCCAAACATTGTACATATACGTAGGTACACAGACAAAAACCTACGTAGACGCATCATCTAGCACAAATTCAAACACTAGCATCCAGTGGACCCAACCCGTATCGCAGAATCGAGATAAAATTAGAGCAAACGAATGGATAGACAATGAAGGCAATACCTGATTAAGCTGGAGGATAAGATCTTCGCAGAACGAAGAAGGGCTTGAAATCCTCAATCTGAAAGATCTAAATCGCTACGCATATGCAAGTATTATAGTCTTATTGTATATATATAAATATATATAATATATAGATAAAGAATATAGTATTCGTTTGAGATCTAGGGCAGCACCAATGAAGTGGAACCAAAACAGAACAGAGGCAAGATGAGATGAGAGAGAAAGAGCGAGGCCAAGCCAATGCTGAATGCTGACTGTCTTCTTAATTTGAATGCTATGTTTACATTAAAAATCTCTCCAATTAAAGGTCGTTAATCAAGCATACCCCAATATTATTTTTATGCAAATTTTAGGGTTTTGTTGTTTGTTAACTAAGCTTTGTTTGTTATATACTTTCTTTTTTCTTTTTTCTTTTTTAGTACTACAGCTTTGTTTCACAAAGTTTATTTAGGAGCTTATAGCTAATTTTAAGTTACTAATAAGCTATAAACTCTCTTTGGTAATGTTCTCAAAATAAGCTAGTAATTTAAAATAAGAGCTTATTTTGAAATGCACTTTAGGTAACTTTTAAAAAATAAGCTAGTAGCTTTTAACTTTTTCCATCTTTATCCTTATTATTTTAAATAAATGACATCATATACCCCACTCAATTAAAACTCTTTTGGCATTTTCAATTCGATCAATATGTTTCATTGTAATTTCAATTTGACATTTGTGTTTGAAAAATAATTTTTGTATGAACTAATTTTATGAATTATAAACATTTTGTTACTTTATATATTTTCAAATATATGTTCTTTATATTTTTATGAAAATATATTGATTTCATTATTTTATATATTAATATGTAAACATACTTATTTAAATTTAAAACTATTTAAATTTTATGAAGATGTCTTTTTTAGTCTTTTTATATTTATCAGCTTATCAAAAAACTAATTTTACCAAACACTTTTAAGTATAACAGCTAGCTTAACAGCTCTTCAGATTTCAGCTTCGAGCTTATAACTTTTCAGCTTTCAGCTACCTTTTCAGCTAGGTTTGCCAAACATAGCCTACCTCGAACCCACCTCCTTCTACATGAGAGTGCAATCGGGTGCCACTGGTCTTGACAGTTTTATATTTTCTTTTGAATAATTTTAAGTTTAAACCAACTTGATTGGCGTGAGTGGTCGTGACTCTTAATTGGGTTGGTCCGGTGCAAACAGTGATTAGTCTGAGTATGGTACTGGACTTTTATATTTAAAAAAAAAAATTAGTAAGAGCTTATTTTATACCACAAATGAAATCTTATTTGATATTAATTTAGAAAAACACACACAACTAAAAAGAAAACCTAAAATGTTCATACTTGTCATTTTGTATGACAAATAATATATTCACTATTCATTAATTAAACCAATTATTTTTTTAATTCTTCACTTATTTCTTTAATAGTTTCTTCTTTTGTGTGTGTATGTGTTTGAGTAATATTTAATATAAATTTTAAATACATAAATTTTATTAACTAGTACTAAGTTAAATATTAAAAAATTTAAACTGTAAATAACTTCAAGCTAACCTCTGTATACTAGTATGCTATATAAAGTGAAATGGAGGTGTGTGCATTTGGTAAATTCAGTGCTTTAGATATATGTGTTGCATATGTACTCTTTAATTAATTATATCCTCCAAAATGATTATTTGCATCTTTCATGTCATACAATAAAACTTTGTGATGATCAAAACAACTTACTTAAAATTTTCACAAAAAAAAAAAAATTACTTAAAGAATATTTTTACTGGTTGATTTTCTTATTATTGGCGGAGTCAATCCGCATGACTAACATTACCGAGTGAATAAATAAAAGGCAAATAATTGAATGAAAAATAAAAGAACATGATAATGTTTACATGGAAACGAAAAGGTGAAAACAACGGGTCTTTTTGGTTTTATCAATCACGGGTGGTCGAACGGCAGACCAACACTACTGGAAATTGACTAAGTTTTTGATACGAAATTTGAGCAGCATTTAGAGTCTCTTGAATTATGAATTGCTTAGCCTTTCTCAAGGCTTCACACCCCTATTTATAAAAGCTAATAGGGATTTCTCCCCTTTGGCAACCCTAAACTACCATAAATGCTTTAGGATTTATTTTCTTATTATATTTGGCTATTTTCCTAATCTTTTCCGAGCTTCTTTCCATATCTCCAGCATGAGACCCGCGCATGACCACCTTCGTCTCTAAGAAACTTCATAAACTGCCTTTAGGAAACTTCTTAAACCGCCTTCCGCACACCACCTTCTTGCCTCGGCTACGGTTTTTAGATAGGTCGAACCGCTTTCTCTCCCTCAGCTTCTTTAGTCCGGCCCTATCAAATCCTTCAATATCGCCCTCCTTTCTCACGGATCCCATGTCTTCCTTATCAGTCGTCCCCTTCACCCTTCCGAGCCTTGGGTCCCGAGCCTTAACCCTTCCCCCATCATGTAGAGAGGGTTTCGATTAACCAACATGGTTGGCGTGGTGGTTCAGCACCTCGTCCCTTAAGTATGAGGTTGTGGGTTCGATCCCCACCCATGTGAATGGAGCAAACCATTTGGCCAAGTCCCCTACCACACTACTTATTTAGTGTGCGAGCCAAGTGCTAGTCCGACTATCTTCCCATGCTAGATGACTACTCATATTCCATCATTTACAATAATACAATATATCTTAAGAATTGAGTTTACAACTAATAATAATATTATTATTATTGATATGGATTAAATCCTCCATACATTCAAGTGTATAAGCAAAGTATGTAGTGATGTAAAGTATCTGCAAGAATCAACCCAAAGTCGCTCTTTTATTCATCTGTTGAATGGTTTAGAAAGTCGCTCTTTTATTCATATGTTGAATGGTTTAGAAAGTCGCTCTTTTATTCATCGTTGAATGGTTTAGAAAGTCGCTCTTTTATTCATATGTTGAATGGTTTAGAGAGAAGGGAGAGCATTGCTTTATCTGCTTTAGGGTCTTCTGTTTAGAGAGAGAGGAAGCCCCCCCCCCCCCCCCCCCCCCCCCCCCCCCCCCCCCCCCCCCCCCCCCCCCCCCCCCCCCCCCCCCCCCCCCCCCCCCCCCCCCCCCCCCCCCCCCCCCCCCCCCCCCCCCCCCCCCCCCCCCCCCCCCCGCTTCCTCTCTCTCTAAACAGAAGACCCTAAAGCAGATAAAGCAATGCTCTCCCTTCTCTCTAAAACCATTCAACATATGAATAAAAGAGCGACTTCTAAACCATTCAACGATGAATAAAAGAGCGATTTCTAAACCATTCAACATATGAATAAAAGAGCGACTTTCTAAACCATTCAACAGATGAATAAAAGAGCGACTTTGGGTTGATTCTTGCAGATACTTTACATCACTACATACTTTGCTTATACACTTGAATGTATGGAGGATTTAATCCATATCAAATAATAATAATATTATTATTATTGTAAACTCAATTCTTAAGATATATTGTATTATTGTAAATGATGGAATATGAGTAGTCATCTAGCATGGGAAGATAGTCGGACTAGCACTTGGCTCGCACACTAAATAAGTAGTGTGGTAGGGGACTTGGCCAAATGGTTTGCTCCATTCACATGGGTGGGGATCGAACCCACAACCTCATACTTAAGGGACGAGGTGCTGAACCACCACGCCAACCATGTTGGTTAATCGAAACCTCTCTACATGATGGGGAAGGGTTAAGGCTCGGGACCCAAGGCTCGGAAGGGTGAA
>NC_044918.1:28969511-28975707 GCF_003576645.1 Ipomoea triloba
GGGGACGACTGATAAGGAAGACATGGGATCCGTGAGAAAGGAGGGCGATATTGAAGGATTTGATAGGGCCGGACTAAAGAAGCTGAGGAGAGAAAGCGGTTCGACCTATCTAAAAACCGTAGCCGAGGCAAGAAGGTGGTGTGCGGAAGGCGGTTTAAGAAGTTTCCTAAAGGCAAGTTTATGAAGTTTCTTAGAGACGAAGGTGGTCATGCGCGGGTCTCATGCTGGAGATATGGAAAGAAGCTCGGAAAGATTAGGAAAATAGCCAAATATAATAAGAAATTCACCCTTCCGAGCCTTGGGTCCCGAGCCTTAACCCTTCCCCATCATGTAGAGAGGTTTCGATTAACCAACATGGTTGGCGTGGTGGTTCAGCACCTCGTCCCTTAAGTATGAGGTTGTGGGTTCGATCCCCACCCATGTGAATGGAGCAAACCATTTGGCCAAGTCCCCTACCACACTACTTATTTAGTGTGCGAGCCAAGTGCTAGTCCGACTATCTTCCCATGCTAGATGACTACTCATATTCCATCATTTACAATAATACAATATATCTTAAGAATTGAGTTTACAATAATAATAATATTATTATTATTGATATGGATTAAATCCTCCATACATTCAAGTGTATAAGCAAAGTATGTAGTGATGTAAAGTATCTGCAAGAATCAACCCAAAGTCGCTCTTTTATTCATCTGTTGAATGGTTTAGAAAGTCGCTCTTTTATTCATATGTTGAATGGTTTAGAAATCGCTCTTTTATTCATCGTTGAATGGTTTAGAAGTCGCTCTTTTATTCATATGTTGAATGGTTTTAGAGAGAAGGGAGAGCATTGCTTTATCTGCTTTAGGGTCTTCTGTTTAGAGAGAGAGGAAGCCCCCCCCCCCCCCCCCCGCAAAAAAAATCCCCTAACTTGAAGGGTTCAAGCCTTTTTATAGGCTCATACCCGTACTTTATACCGACATACGTATAAAGTACTACTTAGGGCCGTCGCCACCGACATTGTAAGCCCGAGGTCAAATCTCGGCATAGTTAATTACGACGGCGGTCGAAAAAAACGCAACGGGAGCAAGGTGCCCGTTTATGGTCTTCAGACCAATCTTTGTGGAAGCAAGGTGCCCACTACGGGAGTAAGGTGCCCGTTTATGGTCCTCGGACCAATCTTTGTCGGAGCAAAGTGCCCACTACGGGAGTAAGGTGCCCGTTTATGGTTCTCGGACCGATCTGTGGGAGCAAGGTGCCCACTGCGGGAGTAAGGTGCCCGTTACGGTCCTCGAACCGATTTGTGGGAGCAAGGTGCCCACTACGACCAAAACGTCGGAAAAAAACTACGGGAGTAAGGTGCCCGTTCGGTCCTCGAACCGATCTATTACGATGGCGGTCGGAAAAACGCTACGACCGAAAAGTCGAAAAAAACTACGGTCTTCGTACCAACGAGGAAGAATTACTCTCGTTTACTTTTATAAATTGTACACGGTCATATATATAGATTAGTCGTGTTCAAAGCACTGTTAGGTTGGCATTATCACCACCGGTGCGGCGGTGCCTTAAGCCCGATTAGGTTTGCGTCGCCACAATCGGCACGATGAGCCCGAGACCATATCTCGGCATAAACCCTACGTAGTAGGAAATTAAGTTCGGTTAGGTCGGCATTACCACCACCGGCGTCTTAAGCCCGATTAGGTCAGCATTGCCACCATCGGCCCGATATCATATCTCGGTGCGAGTCCTACATTGTAGGCAACTAAGTCCGGTTAGGTTGGCATTACCACCACCGGCGTTGTAAGCCCGATTAGATCGGCATCATATCGCCATCACCGACACATTCCCGGCATTAAGCCCTACAAGGTAGGCAATTCAGCCCGCCAGGTCGGCAGTCCGCCTCGGGCAAATCAATCCCCTGATTGGTGAAACCCGATCCCTAGATCGGTAAATCCGATCACTCGATCGGTAGAGTTCGGACGACCCCTGTAGTCCAAAAGACTGTGTTTAAGGTTGTACTCTTTTTCCTTGACTATGATTTTTTTTCCCGTTGGGTTTTTTCTTAGTCCAAGGTTTTTTAGTAAGGCATGCCGGTCACAGACTATATGGTCAGCTTTCAGCCCGAACTCTTCCTCATTGGCGCTTAAAGTTGTGCTCTTTTTTCCTTGGCTATGATTTTTTTTCCCACTGGGTTTTTTCTTAGCCCAAGGTTTTTAACGAGGCAACTAGCGTGAGTTGCGAACGGTAAGGCCAGTCTTCCAGCCCGACCCCTTCCTTATTGACTCGACGTCAGGGCTCGGACTGGGGGGCTACTTGATAAAGAATATACCCCGGCTATACAGCCCTAAGTACTTTATACGTATGTCGGTATAAAGTACGGGTATGAGCCTATAAAAAGGCTTGAACCCTAAAGCAATGCTCTCCCTTCTCTCTAAACCATTCAATAGATGAATAAAAGAGCGACTTTGGGTTGATTCTTTCACCTATTCTACCATATACATATATTGCTATACACGAGAGTACATACGAAGGAATTAGCATTATCAATTATTATTATTCGCAAATTGTAATTTAAATATGCAGAGCCAACACACAATCTTTAATTTGTCTAGTGAGAGAGGGTAATTAGTCAAATGTGCGTATTTCTTCTCTTCGTAGTTTCTCTCTAACTAATAAGAAGAAGAAGAAGAAGAAGAAAAAATGGATAATAGAAAATGCTGTGTGGAGTTGAACGGTATGCTCCAGCCTCCATGACCCCATCCATTCAAAGTCCAAATGCATACATTTCAGCCGGCGACTCTACTATAAGTCTTTAATTATTATTTTATAATATTAGTGCATACCATTGCCATTATGATTATATAAATTACTCATTAAATATTTGTCAAGTGGTATAGGACTATCTGCAATGCAAATCATGCCATGTGGAGACCTCATATAATAATGCCAGGTTCTTGCATGTCATCTAGTTTAAATTAAAATTTTAATTTTTCATGATATTTTAATTAAGTATTTCCTGCTGTAATAATTATATATATGCAATTTGAATAGAACATTTAATATTTCAATAAATATTTCGTTCAAATAATTATTGATATTTTTTATATTTAAATTTAAGAAAATTCTACCTTGCTAATGGTAAAAATTGTTAGTAGCTACAATTAAAAAGTAGCAAGGGTATATCTAGAATTTTATAAGTTACATAATTGATTGATTCAATATGCATTGTTTTCTATTTTTATAAATGTATATGTTTAGAATTAACATCGTATAATTTTTTGTTCTTCGTTTAATTTTCCTCTAAATTTTTATTTTATAAATTTATATGTTAGTCATTGTTTAATAAGGATGACTAACATATAATTTCATCATTCAAGTATAAAAAATTGTGGAGAGAGAAAATACATGTTGAGGTGCAAAAGGCTTGAATACCTTTTTGTTAATGGTAAAATGCTGAAATTTTAAATGACAAAATTAATTGTAAAAAAACAAATGAAAGTGAATGATGCAATGATGCAAAATTAAAAGAATATGATTAAGGGCCCGTTTGGAAAGCATGAAATGACTTTTGTAAAATGTTTTCTAGAAATTAATCATTTTTTAGAAACCATTTTTCTTTCTAGTATTTGACTGCATAACAGAAAATTGTCTTTATGTGTTTGGTTCATTTTCCAGAAAAATGAGCTGGAAAATGAGCAAAATTGTACATTAAATCATTAGAATTCACAAACAAAATAGGAAAAAATTCACAAACAAAATTCATCACTCGTATTTTTAGTGTTTCTGCAAACAAGAGATCTGGTAGAAACCAGTCGCCTAGACTGGTTTTGGCCGACTGGTTTCCTAAAGTTTTCAGTTGTTGATTTTCGTCCCACAACCAGAAACCATTTTTGTGAGACCCCAAAATAATTTTCCACCCAAATTTCCAAATTATTAAGTTTCAAAATGAAGCCATGAAAAAATATTTCACTCCTGTAATTATTTTATCAATCGGGTGTTGAAAAATCAAATATTTTTTTGTATCATTTAATTTGAGTGACTCATTGCAAAGCAATTATATAATCTAGTATGATTTCAAAAGCCTTATTGGGTAAATTTATTTACCAAAATTTACTATCCAAAAGTCTATCTAAGATGAATCTGTGAACCAGGCAGGTTTGATTTCTAACCAAATTTGATTTCAAAACGAACTTATGATATTCCTATATCAATTTTATCATATATATTTTACTCCAACCTTATATCACTTTTAATCTAAGATCATCTATGGAAAATTTAAACAATTCAAAATGACAAAAATACCCTTCATAGCCGTGTAACAGGACTTCTAGGATTTTGAGCCTATAAGTATTTTACTATTCACTCTCCAAATCTTCAATCACTCCCTTTCCTCTTCACTCTATGCAAGAGAAATCCTTCAAGAACTCCAAAGCGATAGTAAGTTTTCCTTTATCTTTCCTTCTTCATTCCTTAGCATTTTCATCTCCTCCCTTTTTATTAGTATTATTTCCTCCATGAAACTCATACCCTCTATGTATGAATGTGTATGTTTGTGAATGAACCATTAGAATGGTTAGAAGGAGAAGTTAGAGGCCAAGAGTAAGGAAGGAAGAGAGATTCGAGCTAGTGGTCTAGAGAGCTTGAGGTATAATCCATGGACACCTAAAACCTTTTTTTTTTTTTTTTATGAATCACGTGTGAAATGTGAATATACTGTAATAGTGCTCTGTTGGTGCTATTTGCTTTGTCTGATGTTATGGTGATGTATTGTTGATGTGTAAGTGTTATAATGCCATTGTTGAGGTGTTAGAGTGTTTAAATGACTGAAAATGGAGCTTGCAGGTTGGAGGAAAAATGGCGAGAGGGGCATACTGCCACACTCTTGCCATTGCCACAATGGTCACTGCCCCGCGAGGTTATGGCGGCGGGTTTGGACGCCCTGCTGCCAATCTCGCAGGTTATGCTGGGCTCAGCTGGTACACGGCTTTCCTCCTTGCCTATTGGGTCCGGTCACTATGTGTACGTGGTCCCGGTTGAATCGTGAAGGTCTGGGTGTTTGATTTGATTGATTGCCTGAGATGTGATGAGTATGCGATTGAGCATAATATATATATTTGAGGATGATATCTCTATTTGAAAATGATATTATGAGATGAGTTATTTAATCAAGCATGCTATTCTCATTTGAAATGATATTATGAATAAGCTATGTGATTATGCATGATATTCTCATTTGAAATGATATTATGAATAAGCTATGTGACTAAGCATGATATTTTCATTTGAAATGATATTATGAATGAGCTATGTGGTGTAGCTTGATATTCCTATTTGCATGATATTATGAAATGGGTTATGTGAATGAGCATGATATTCTTACTTGAAAGGGAATTATGAAATGAATTATGTGATTAAGTATGATGTTCCTAGTTGATATGGAATTATGAGATAAGTTATATGCATAAGCATGAAATCCCTATTTATTGAGAGAATGATATTATGAAATGATATATGATACTCCTATTTGAAAATAGGACTACGAGTTAAAGTATGAGAATTATGAGAAGAAAAGTGAATGATGAGCATTCTATCTTTGATATCAAAATATCATATTAGAACCATTTATGAAGTTGTTGTTTGTGCACTCATTTGCAACCTCATTCATATATCTATATTTACCAAACGATCTTATGCTTATATAAAAGTCTGCTTACCTATTTTTGAGAGCATAAATGTAAGGGTATGAATATTTGTATACTTCCGCATTATAACTCTTTCCAAATCTATACCTATATTCTATTTTGATTATATGTGCATATAAAGTTATACATGCTTGTTATTAGTTATTATGGCTCTATTATGAAGAAATGTTTTAAAGTCTATAATACCAAAATTTTTGTAAAAGGGATCTAAGAAATCTATATGTTTTTGGAGGACCCGACTAGACTGCAGTCCTTTTCGGAAGAAATGATAAAGATGATTTGGAATCCGGTAGAAAAATCTCGGATTATGGTATTGTCTTCCACACCATAACCTGAGTTCGATCCTTAGCAGTTAATATATTATTCATAGTCCACTAGTTGGGCTATAATATTTGTTATTCTTTGGGCCACTAGTTTGGCCCTTTATCTCGGGTATTATACATATTCTTTTACGATTAATGCCCCGGATAATAAAATCTTATTTCTCTCTCTCTCTCTCTCTCTCTCCCCCC
>NC_044918.1:28976445-29000128 GCF_003576645.1 Ipomoea triloba
TCCCCCCCCCCCCCCCCCCCCACCCAAAAAAAATTGTACATCCATACCCTGTTTATGGTTGAACCGATCTCGAGAAAAACTATCCAGACTCATGTTCATTCAAGTATATTGTAGGTTTATAAAAAAATTTAGAGAAATTAAACATGCATGCAGGTTCATGGAAATGATACTAATGGGATGTACAGAGCGTATCTAACAATTTTCAACCTTGTCCAAACTTAGTATTGGGTATCTCGATCTTGGAGGCCGGGAAGTGATCCCTATACACACAGATAGTTATATATCACATCCATTTAGTTGTCATAACTGTTCATTTCACTTCAGCTCCACCACGTGACGCCACCGACCTGATGAGTGAGTGTTATGTGCCTCTCATTAGCGTGAATTATGGCATGTGTTCCTTCCCCACACTATAAAAGTTAACTTGCTCCACAAAACTTTAGACCTAAAGAAGTATCCTTAGTGCTTCATGGCCAACATAGAGTACCTGTTCTGACCTCTCAAATTCTTAAAAATTCTTATATACTAAGGATTAAATTTACAAATTGTCATAATCCAATCATAACTAAGAATTTGAACCTAACATAATAAGTATTTGATAATTAACATTTTCGGATCTCAATTGATCAATGAAGATATCATTCTCTATTTCTTTTGATATAAACAAAATTAATGTATAAAAAAATATTAATAAAAAATATCTCATTAAGATATTTTATATAATGTCATTATTATTTTTTTTGGATAAATGTCATTATTATTATTACTAGTATTTTCGTCCGTGCTGCACAGAATGAATTTGTTATAATATTTTAAGAATATTTAGATTGATATAAAATTATATAAATTATAACATCGAACATTATATAGCGCAATTGATGAAATTGGTTGGATCGATTATGATTTTCTTGCTTGAATTAGAGAAATAATTATCCAATTACCATGCGATGCACGAATCAATTTTTTATTATATATTTAGATAATAAAAATAAAGATGAAATTATAAAAAATTCTAATATCGAACGTGTACATTTATTTGATTATAAGACTACTACAAAAGTATTACTCAATTAATTGAATAATATATGACCTGTTTGTCTACAATTATCTTAAAAATATCGACATGTAATATGACTTATGTAATTATATTATTACTAAAATAAATATGGGAAAAATGAGAAATAATTTAATTATAATTATTATAAAAATAAATTCAACGACCAATGTTTAGCTTAATTACCATAATAATTATTACACAATTATTATTAGTCAATTACACTAATATATGTACAATTATACTTTTATGCCTTAAGTATATTCATTTTCATCATATCGAATTTAGTTTTTTCTTCCTCCTCCATATTTGAATGAATTAATTGTAATTATTATAAAAAATCTAAGAACCCATGTTTAATTAATTTTTTTAAAGTTTAAATCATTTAAAGTTTTCAAAAGAAAAGTGTAATTAATTTTTTTTTAAAGTTTTTAAATAATTTTCAGTCAATTAGTAATATCCTTTTACTTTTCCAATTTACCTAATTTTAGTTTCCTTTTCCATTAGGATCTTTTTATATTTTCAATCAATTAGTAAAATCAGATTTCTTTTCCATTTTATCTTTACTATTGTTTGAGTGAGAATTTCACAAAGGATGATTTTATTTTTATTAATAGTGGTATAGATATAGAAGTATAGATAACTATTCGAATTATTATTATTTGTGTAAATAATAATTAGTAAATTATTTTTTCTTATAAAATTACGCATAATTTTCAAAGAATTTTCTTATTTATTACGCAAAATTTGTTTTCATTATTCTCACAATTATAATGGTTTAATTATTCTCATAATTTGGTAAATAAAATTTTGTTATCAATTAAACTTTATTATTATTTTTACCAATTAATTAATAATATTAGTTTGTGCGGGAAAGTTGAAAGGGAGGATTTTACTTTTATTAATAGTATTGATACGTGAATATAGAAACAATATTACAAATTAATAGATATTAGTTAATTTTCATTTTACATTTTCTTACCAAATAAACTTTATTAATTATTTGACCAATAAAATATTTAATTAATTGACTACAAAAGTTTGGACGAAAAAATGAAATAGGAGGATTTTACTTTTATATATAGTATATATATAGATTATTATTATTATTATTATTATTAGGGGAAATTGTAATTCATGCCGCTCATAAATATGTCAATTATCAATGTTACGATTGAATTATTAGTGGTGTAAATGTTACCCCTCAATTTTCAAAATTTGACATATATTGCCTCTCTCCTAGTAGGAAAAAGGAGAAACATTATTGTCGACGGAAGGATAACAAATGAAGAAAGGAAAATGGAGGAAAAAAAACGTGGTTTTCGAATTGGGAAAACGGCAACTAAACACATTTACACCACTAATAATTCAGAGAAGGGACAATATATGTCACGGTTTTAAAATTGAGGAGCAAAAACTTGCACCACTAATAATTCATGGGTGACATTAATAATTGACATATTTGTGAAGGGCATAAATTACGATTTTTCCTTATTATTGTTGTTGTTATTATTATTATTATTATTATTATTATTATTCAATATATTGTTTCAATAATTGTGTGATGGACATATAGTAACAATTTCATATACTAGTAAAAATGAATTATTTTCAATAATCTATACTATTAATAAAAACAATATCCTCAACTTTAACTTCCCGCCCAAAACACTCCTATACTATTTAGGTTTGCGTAATATTGTAAAATATGGTACTACAATTCCTATTCGTAATAAATTAAAATATGGTAATACAATTCCTAATAAAATATATTCTTATCTACGTTTCTATTCGTAATACAATTCTAGATTAAAATTACTAATCGTAATAATTCAGTACATATATTTCCCTGTAATGCAATCTATACTATTAATAAAAACAATATTAATAAAAACAATATCCTCAACTTTAACTTCCCGTCCAAAACACTCCTATACTATTTAGGTTTGCGTAATATTGTAAAATATGGTAATACAATTCCTATTCGTAATACAATTGAAATATGATAATACAATTCCTAATAAAGTATATTCATATCTACGTTCCTATTCGTAATACAATTCTAAATTAAAATTACTAATAGTAATAATATAGTAAATATATTTCCATGCAATGCAATCTATATCTATACTATTAATAAAAACAATATCCTCAACTTTAACTTCCCGCCCAAAACACTTCTATACTATTTAGGTTTGCGTAATATTTTAAAATATGGTAATACAATTCCTATTCGTAGTACAAATGTACATTAAAATATACTAATACAATTCCTAATAAAATATATTATTACCTACGTTCCTATTCGTAATACAATTCTAGATTAAAATTACTAATCGTAATAATTCAGTACATGTGCGACATGAATATTGCAAAAGGACGAACATATTTAAGTTGTAACTCTTTGTGTAAGGTAGAACCAGACGATGAAAATCTATTAGAAGTACACACTCCTAAATTCTTAAATATTTTGAGATTGTATGATTTTCTTAATCATTCATTAATATTAATTAAAGGTCGGTGCACCTGTTATGTTATTGTGGAAGATAGACCATTCTCTTGGTCTTTATAACAGTACGCGACTCATCATCACAAGATTGGCAGATTACATTGTTGAAGCAAGAATAGTTAATGGGACACATGAAGGAACCAAATTTCTTATCCCTTGAATGTCTATCACTCTTTCTGATATGATATGCCCTTCAAGTTCTAGCATAAATAATTCCTATTGATGCTTGCATATGCCATGACTATCAACAAAAGCCAGGGCCGAACACTAACTCACGTTGGGTTATTGCTGAAAAAAACAATTTTTAATCACGGTCAATTGTACATGGCTTTCTCCCGAGTCATCACCCATCCTGATAGCCTGAAAGTGTTAAATAGTTTTAGACGATGATGGACAAGATTATGTTGCTACTACCAATGTTGTTTACAAAGAGATTTTCAATAATGTATAAATACAACATGTGATATTATGTTTTTTTTTCAAGATGAAAAAATTGTTATATATCTACACAAAAATATATCTTTCATACATATGAGTTAGAATAACAATTGATTCTTATAACTGAGTTACTAGAGAACGAGCATATTTGCCCAATTTATAAAAATCCTAAACAATGATATATAAAATCTCTAAAGTTCCAGCACCGCATGTGTACATCTACGCATTAGCTATTAATTAAGCAATTATTTGCTGGAATTCAGACAAGGATAACATCATAAAACATAATCGATCCAAAACATATCTTCAATTGCACTATATAATATTTGATGTTATAATTTATATAATTATATATCGATCCAAATATTCTTAATATATTATAACAAATCCATTCCGTGCATCGCATGGGTAAAAATACTAGTAATAATAATAATAATAACAATGAGTTAATGCATTCGTAGTGGTAAGTTAATGCGCATGTAGTAATGTCCATGATGGATTTGCAATAATGAGTTGATACGCCTTTAATAGTGAATTAACATATTAGTAGTAATGGCTTGATTGACCTATAGTAATAACTAAATGAACCTAAAATAATGATTCAGTGGACATGCAATAGTGACTTAATGATTCTGTAGTATATACTAATGACTTAATAAATCTATAATTGTAACTTAAATAAACTTGCAGTATGTAGTATAACTTAATATAAATGTAGTAGTGATTTGATAAATTTGCCGTACTAAGTTGATGGACTCGCATTAATGTTTTGATGCATATGCAATAGTGACTTAATGAACCTGCAATTTTAACATGATGAACCTATAGCAGTAAGTTGATGGACCTATAATAATGCCTTAATGGACCAACAATAATGATTTAATGTACATGTAGTAGTGATTTAATGGATCTATAGGTGCATTAAAAATGATTTAAAAAATCAATATGATACGGAGTATTATCTCAAAGATTTTATTTAAAAAATTTTAATGGTATATTTCGTATACATTAATTTTAATAGTACAAAGAACAAAAGAAAAAATAAATTGAAATTTAAAAAATTTAGAGAGAAGTTGAAGATTATTTGATATATTTTTAAGGAAAAAGTGTCAAATAGGCCATTGAACTTATCGCTTGTGTAATTGGGCCATTGAACTTAAAAAGTGTGCAATTCAACCATCAAACAAGTAAAATAAGTGCAATTAGGACAATTTTTCTAAAATTTTTTAATTCAATTTGAGTTAAAAACATTTCAATATTGACTCTCAACTAGTATGGTAGAAGAAAATGTCACTCTTAATACATATATGTTAGTAATATAATTGGATTTTACCAGAAAATTTTTGTAAAAATGGTCTAATTGCACAAATTTTACTTGTTTGATGGTTGAATTGCACACTTTTTAAGTTCAATGGCCCGATTGCACAAAAACGATAAGTTCAGTGGCCTATTGGACACTTTTTTCTATTTTTAATTATGAGAGTTTTTTCTCATACTAGGATACTTTCACATCTTATTTATCAAAATATGGTAGTTTTGAACTTATTTATCAAATTAGAATACTTTTTGCATGCCAAATTGCCAATGCTTTGTTTAAGTTTTCATTATCACATTATACACTTTGCCATGTCGTACCTATGCCTGTTTACAAGGAAATTACTATATGGACTCTTAAGTTCTACTCCCACCATCTATAAACATTTTTTTATGCATGTATGTCATATTATGGAGTAAAAGTGAGAGAGTAATATTTGCGAGAACATGCACTAGAACTCTTTTTTTAAAATGTTATTAATAATATTCGAATCCCATGAGTTTTAATATTCAAGCTCCCACATGGATGATGGGAGTGGGTTCGAGCCTCAGTGGAGGCAACTGTTGACTCGTTGTGCTTCAGTAGGTTGAGAAAGTAGCTATGAACAGATACTACATTGTAACAGAGTCAGTTGTACTCAAAAAAGAAAAATATATATTCAAGCTCCCACTTCCTACTCTATTACTTTTACTATTTTACATGGCAAGTTATGATATCAGTGAGTTCTATCAAAAGTATTTAGATCCAAAGTATGAGGGTGAGAGTAAAAATTGAGAGTATATGGCATGATTTAAATGATTGGTTTTTGATTTGTATTAATAGTATTTTTAAAGATTATGACATGACAAGTGTATGGCATGCACATGTGACAAGACGTTAACAAGATAAAAATTACCTTAATTTGAAAAATAAATTTAAACTATCCTATTTTGATAAATATAGAGTAATATTTAAAAGTGCCCTTATTTGAGAAAAACAAAATTCTTAGTTATGATTTGAGCTCTTGTTATTATATTAACCATAATTCATGATATAACATAACCACAAGGAAATTTTTTTGTTAACCCTTTGAAAATGAGAAAGGAGCTAAACATAATATAATTGGATAAAAGCGATGGGCCTAGGCCATGGTAGAATTGGACATGACTTCGAAAGGTCGTAACGAAAATAAGTACACCAACTAGGCCGACCAATTATAAAATTAGTACTCGTACTACTTTTCCGTGCTGACCCAACAAATGTCCAAAACATGTATGATCTATCATATATATTAGGTTAACACACTAGTACGTGCAATTAATTAGACTAAAACTGCATTGCAGTTTATATATATATATATATTGATGGAGCCATGGACCCCGGACCCATTTTATTGGAAAACTATTGGTCCAAGCATGATGTCCATTTTTATTGTCAAGGGAAGAAGGGAGCTTGGAGCAAAATAAATGAAAGAAGTATTGCCAGAGGATTCAAACCCAAGACTTTTAACATAACAACACAAGTTTTTAACCACCAAGTTACTAAGAACTTAAGTATTAAAGGGTAAGAAGCTCCACTTATGTTCCAAGAATGATTGTTGCCGGATGCCGTCCATTTGTCAACGATATGTGAGTCCTACAACTATATAAATAGACACCCTTTCCACCCTTTAAAAATGATCCCTTAGCTCACCAAGTGCCTTCTGGTCTACTGATATGAGTCTTCTCTCTCCTGTTGGTACGCTAGGGTTCGAGTCTTGTTGGTACCATATTTAGTTCTATTTTATTTAATAGTTCTCTAGCTTGTTTATTTATTTAGTTAATATTCGGGCTGCCATTTTGGGCCCTATTCAATTCCTTAAGCCTATAGTATTTATTATTTATGTATTCTTTGGGCCGTCATTTTGGGCCAATATCTCGGGCTTTGTGCGTACAATTTTGGGCATAGCGTCCCGGGTAATAATACTGCTATTTTCCTACTCCCCGTTCTGTACCTCTATACCCGGTTTATGGTGGACCTGGTCCCGATCAAACCATCATTGGCGCCGTCTGTAGGGAACGCTACAAAAAGCATGCGTTCCTAGTTTCTACCCGTTGTTGGGAACATGGAAGAGTAATCACTCTTGAATACTATGGCTAGGAATATGGTTTTTAAGCAAACATCGGTTTCACCATTCGACTTGGGAGTGTTTCAAGAAGTAGGGTGTTGATCATGCAGGCTAGTTAAGTGCTACTTGATCATCACTTGAAATGAAGTTGACTTTCACAAGCTGTTAAAAAATATGTGTTCCTAGTTTCTACCATTTCCCTTTACACAATCAAACCCCGAGATATGCAAAAATGGCCGAGTCACAAAGCCAACGCTCCCTAGATCCACAAGAACACCTTAATAAGCAAGTCGGGGGTCAGTTCGATTCACGAAGGTCAGTTACCCATCTGGAGCACACTAGGGGTCTGACTTGTACCTTTGCCATCGTTGGTGAGACCAATCAGGGTTCCTCGGCGATTGGACCTAGCGTCCAACCTTTAGCGCATGAGATCGCTAATGTCATTGGCAATTGGGTCGCCCAACAGCAGTGGGTGGCGCACCCCGACCCGGTCAAGCAGCCGATTGTTGGCTCGAAGTCCCGAACACTCAGGCAAACCCTCCTACCACTCGGCTCGACACTTCGCAGGTTAGGGGGAGGGCGCCGCTAGCAATAGGGCCTCAACGCAGACGGCTCGAAGCTGCAGTTAGGGGCGAGATTAATAGACCCTCGAGGGATGGGTTAGAGCCTATCTTCGAGGAAGTCATAGGCGAAAGTACTAATCAAAAGTGATTATTTTATGACCAAAATAAAAAATGTTATTGTAGTTAAAGGACCAAAAGTGAAACTATCACCCATAAATTAACAGAACAAATTAATTCCACTTTCAGGGTCTAACTTATTGTGAATTTTTTTGTTTCAATTATTAGCTTTTAATTTAATCACTTTTGATTAATCAACTTTTTAAAAATTAATCAAATTCAATCTAAAGTATACAAAATGTCAATGACAAAAATTAGTAAACATAAAGGGCATTTCTTTCATTGAATTTAGTGAATTTGAAACACGTAGTCGATAGATTTTTTTTTTATCATTGAATTGATCATCAAAAACCAAAAAGAAAAATGTTACAATTGTCAACGGCTAATATGGTGGTAGTAATTCTCAACTAAACATAAATTCATTGAAAATTGTTACATATTGTAGTTATAGCATTATTATTGTAGTTGAGACAGTGCATGTGACTCAACAACGTTTAGACTTGAAGTTGTTTCATGCTCTTAATGCTGAAGTTACGTGAAATGAACCCTAATTTAATGAGACTCTTTTGTGAGGTGTTCTTATGAATTTTTATTCACGAAACAGGTCGAGTTAAGATTGAAATATACGGAGTAATACTTATACTGAAAACAGTGTGAAAAATATAATACTTATAAAGTATTTGTTAGGGGGAAGTGTAATACTTTTTGAGAAAAAAAATATAATACTTTTAAATCAAAATGTAAAAGTATTACATTTTTTTTTCAAAAATATTACATTTTTCCTTATAAGTAACAACCACTTCATTACTGATTAGAATTACATTTGCTAATATAAATATAATATTTTTTTATTATAAGTATTACTTTGTATATTTTTATCTTGACATGATCATCTCAAAGACGGGAATTCATGCCATGATCAGTCTCACACGCGTTTTTTGCTTACTTTAATTTGAATCGTCAAACAATGGGTGCTAAGGTTGTATTCCGTGGCTTAACTATGCTCGTGACCTCGCTTTTCTCATATAAATGTTGGCTTTAAACGATTTGTTGGAGTTGCAAGTTGGAGAAAAATATCATTACTTTTTGTAGGGATAGATAGTGGAACAAGGAAAGAAACCTCATTGGCAAGTCATTGTATCGTAGGGCCCTGCAATAATAATGCATGCATGTCATTCTCACGCATACTTCCCTTCCTTGAAATTTCAATTCTAAGTGGTAATAAGGCTCACTGTGTTGGAAAAAAATTCATTTAAATGAATTGTGATTAAACTAATTGAAAGGGATATTTTAACTGCGGAGTATTATATTTGGATTTTATCTAGACAAATGAAAGTTTGGTGCGAATAATTAGTACTATCACGTGGGTAGAAGCCTGCGGATTGGTTTACACCTACCCTGACGGGTTAGGGTTACACCTACTATACGGAGTATTATATTTCCAACCTGCTGGGCCCAACAACCCGCGTGGGGTGGGTTAGGGTTGCATGAATCCTACCTCGCAATAGTTATGCCGTGGACCCAGGTCCACCTTGCAAGGTGGACTTGGGTCCAAAAACGACGCCGTTTAGTTGTTTTTTTTTTTTGTTTTTTTTTTACTTTTTTTTTTACTAAACATATTGGCCTGAAATGTGGAACACAGACTCTACATTCACATACACTATACTCTACATTCACAATTTGTAAACTCTACATTCACACATTACATGGTTATATGTTTAGTAACTATATTACCACTGTTATGCATTCACACATTCAAAATTCTATATTCACAGGTCTTATATTCCATATTCACAACTTAAGAACTCCACATTCACACATTACAGGGCTACAAGTTGCTAGAACTTCTTAGCTCTATTACAGATTCACACATGCATAACTCTACATTCACGATTTCTATACTCCATATTCACAATTTGAAACCTCCACATTCACACATTTCTGGGCAACTCTACATTCACACAATCATAAGTCTACATTCACGATTTCTATACTCTACATTCACACTTTGAAACCTCTACATTCACACTATTTTTAGGCAACTTTACATTCAGCAATATGTTTACTAATTTTTTTAAAAAAAAAGAAAAAAAAAAAGAAAGAAAGACAAAACGACGTCGTTTTGAACCCAGGTCCACCTTGCAAGGTGGACCTGGGTCCACAACATACCCACCTCGCGAGTCAGCCCGCAAAAATCCATTAGAAATTAGGCCTATAGTGGGACAGGCCTAATGGGGTGGATGAGTCCGCTTTGACAGTATTACAAACAATAGGCAAATTATACTGTGCACCACGGTGCACATAGCAATATGCACCACGTACCTAAACGACGTCGTTTTGAGCATTGTAAACTAATCGTCCGTTTTTTTTGGAAATCACGTTTCCCGTTTCGGCCGGTCTTTGTATTTATGTTAATATTCTGTGTATTCCAGACAATCATTCTGTGTATTCTAAGCAACCGTTCTGTGTATTATAGGTAACCGTTATGTGTATTCATGTTAGTAACACATGTTGTGATTTCATGTTAGTAACATATGTTGTGATGTGTTTGTGCATTCGAATGTTTAGGATGATGAGTTCTGTGTATTTTGTGTAAATATTATGTGTATTCATGTTATTAACACAAGTTGTGATGTGTTTGTGCATTCGAATGTTAGGAGGATGAGTTCTGTGTATTTTGCGTCAATATTTTGTGTATTATGGGCAAACATTCTGTGTATTATAGGCAAACGTTCTGTGTATTCTATATAATGATTATGTGTATTATAGATAATGAATTCCCTGGAGTCATTCGCGTCCACTAACATCTGTGTATTTTATGTCAATATTCTGTGTATTCTGGGCAAACATTCTGTGTATTATAGGCAAACGTTTTGTGTATTATAGATAATGATTATGTGTATTATAGATAATGAATTCCCTGAGTCATTCGCGTCTGCGTCTACTAATACCGAAACGACGTCGTTTTACGTACGTGGTGCACATTGCTATGTGCACCGTGGTGCAGAGTATAACGATTGCAAACAATAATGGGTAACTTTTAAAATTTGGACAAAAGAATGAAACACTCATTTAAGACGGATTAGGTCGAATATAGCATAGTTGTTTGTTACTTATAATAAAAATCATAATACTTATTGCATAACATTTAATACTATTTTGAAATAAATAAATTGTTATTTATAATTGATATTATAATATTTATATGTGAAATTATAATAAAATTTAGTATAAAATAATTGTTACTAATGATAAATATTGTAATATTTATAATTGAAATTGTGATACTTACAAAGTGTAATTCTAATATAAATATTGTAATACTTATATGCGAAATATTAATTAAGAAATAAATTGTAATATTTTTCTTTTATAAAAAACTTAATACCAATTTGAATTAAAAATAAATCGTTACTTACAATAAATATTGTAATACTTGCATGTAAAATCGTTACTAATGATAAATATTATAATATTTATAACTGAAATTGTGATACTTATACACTAAATTATTTACTATTTGTCTCTTAATTGAGACATTTTGACACAAATTTTTGCCAAAAAAACATATAAGGGAACACCGAGCTTTGTCTGTTTCTGCTATCATCAATCAATGCCTATGGGCTACGGCAACTAGAAAATTGAATTTAGAGTACAGAAAATATTAATTAACGTCCCTCCGGGTGGTTGAGTAGGGAAAAAACATTATGGGACTGTAGCCTGTCGATTCCGGTTGTGGTTGTCGCTGTCCCACTCCCACTGGTTGTAGACATCGCCGCAACTTCATCGGACGTCGAGAAAACGCCTTCGCTGTTATCGGTGGTGGTGCTGGAGTCTCCGTTTCCGAGCAGCGGGAAAGACGGGCTGCCGGGCGGGAACCCGTCGACGCCGGCCGCTTGGCTCCTCTTCTCCGCGGCTTCCTGGAGCTGCAACGCGAATTCAAGGCTCCAAACCACATCGCTCATGGCGGGGCGGTCTATCCCCTGTTCCTTCAAGCAATTGCAGGCGATCTCGGCGTACTTGTTCAGCGACTCCGGCGCGATCTCGCCCCGTAATCTGGGGTCCACCATTTGATCCACCGTGCCTTTCCGGCAACACTGCCGGGCCCACTCCGCTAAGTTCACTTTTTCTCTTGTTTGGGTCGGAATCACGGCCGGCCTGGCACATAGGACCTCGAATAAAACCACTCCGAACGAATAAACGTCGGATTTTTCCGTCACTTGTTGCCGTCTGTAGTACTCCGGATCCACGTATCCCACGCTCCCCTTGACGGCGGTGCTGACGTGGGTATAAGCTTCCCCGAGTGGGCCCACCTTGGACAAACCAAAATCCGACACCTTAGCCACCCATCTTTCATCCAATAAGATATTAGTGGACTTAACGTCCCGGTGAATAATTGTCCATTTTGCTCCGGTATGGAGATAGTGTAAGCCCTTAGCGGCGCCGATTGAGATTTCTAGCCTTTTCTTCCATGGGAGAGAGGGATTGTTGTCGGATTTGTAGAGATGATCGCGCAAGGTCCCTTTAGCCATGTAATCGTAAACTAGGATCATTTCTCCGTTGTCGTTGCAGTAACCGATTAACGAGACTAAGTGGAGGTGCCTTAGCCTGGAGAGCATTTCGATCTCCGTTTGGAACTCGCGGATCCCTTGGCTGGATTCCGGGTTCAACCGCTTGATCGCGACGGCGATCGCGCCGTTGTCTATGAAGCCTCGGTAGACCTTTCCGAACCCGCCTTTGCCCACCACGAATTTCTCGTCGAAGTTGCCCGTCGCGGATTTGAGATCTTCCAGGGAAAAGCTGCGGCAGAGATCGGACGGTAGCGGCGCGCCGGACCCGTCCGTGTTATGCGTGGATGGTGGCACCACGGACAGTGGGTCCCATGTTGTCTTGGTAATGCTCCCAGCCGAGTTTGCCACTCTCCTCCTCCGTTGCCGGAAAATCAAGAATCCCAATATCGCGATTACCAGAATCCCACCACACACGCCGCCAACGACGGCGCCGACCGTAGCGCCGCCTTTTTTCTTCTCCCGAGGCGGCGATTGGACCGGCTGAGATATGAAGTCAGGATTAGCCGCGGCCAGGCTCCCTTGAGTATCGTTCAGCTTGAAAATCTCTAACCCATTTAACAGAGCATTTGCCCAAACCGGCCGGGTCGCCATGTTAGGCCTAATAGCCAACGAAACATTTTGCTTTCCCCGGCGACCGTCGTTATCCCGCACCTTCACAAGGTAGTCTTTGAAGATTGGAATTTTCGAACCGCCTGCCATTAGAAAAACATCCGCATGACTCTCCGCCGTTTCGTTCGCTATTTCCACCGAGAAAACCCGTTCATTCCCCCCATCGATTTCGATCGCAAACTCACAAAAATATAACCTGAAAAGATACAGAAACCCCGAGTCCACCGCAAATGTCCAATTCACAGCACTGCTGTAATTGGCTATGGTCCTCGAGGTAGTGTAAACTATCTTAGGAGCAGAGTAATTCGGCGTCAATTCAGTGTAGGTGATGTTGACATCCAAATGCGGCGTAAAATATCCATAACCGATGACGTACTCATCGTCGGAAGACCACGTCCGGTACATCCCGGTATCATTAGCCGCCAAAAGAGTTTGTCCCCCAACAATCAGCCTGTACAGAGTCTCAAAAGCGGTGTTGTTGTAGATGTAATAATAATTATTGTTGTTGTCCGGCACCCATTTTATTTGGTTGTCGTTGGCTCCGGCGGGATCGCCCCGTATGTAATACCCCGTCGGAATCGAAACAATTTCGATCCCGTTAACAAACGCATAAGCGTTGGGAGAAGGAGCGAAGGTTATGTTGAGCATCTGGCTTTCGTCGACGTTAACGATATACTCTTTGTTAACAAACGGGTAATTGGTAACGGCGGCGGTGAGATAGGCGCTGAAGTTTCTCAACAGGGTGTGCTCGTTAGCCGTGACTGAGAAGTAAGATTCCGTCTTGTTGAACGTTAACCCTTTGGCGTTAAACTGGGAAGGGAAGAAGTAGAGGCGGATGAACTTGGGGCCGGCGGAGAGGGGGAAGGAGTAGGTGAAGTTGGACTGGAAGATTCTGACGCCGGTGGTGTACGGGACCTGGGGGACGTTAGAGCCTTGCTCTTCGGGCTTGGAAACCAGCGATATATCCGCCGCTTTCGCCGGCATGAACTTGGGGAATTTATCATCACTCTCCCATGTACGGCCATCGTCGTCGGGCTGTTTGCTTGAGGATGCGCCGCAGTTGAAGAAGAAGAGATCGGGGGGGTTGTAAGCTGGGGGGGATTCTGCAACTACGGCGGCGGAGACGTAGGAGAGGAAAAGGAGAAAGGGGAGAACGGAAAACATGGCGGCTTTTTGTGGTATCGAAGAAAATGTGGTGTGCGGAGAAGGAGATGTGAGCAGAGCAGAGCAGATAGATATTCATTCACTCAACGCGGTTTAATTGACACAACACTAAAACGACCTTTGAGTCTTTGCGTTGACGAAGTCAATGCTTTCTCCATCAGTTAATTTTTGATATTTTAGAAAATGGAAAATGGCATATTTCTCCATATTATTGTCGACTCACTCTCTCATATTAGGAGCGAAGTGACGCGTTTAGTCGGCTGTGTTGCATTTTCGTTTCAACCTAATAAAAAGCTCAATAACTTTTTTACTTTTTATTATTGAAAGGTTAAAATAAGACTAGTTCTTTATCTTCAGTACCCAGAGACAAAGCCACAGGCTTCATCTTTTAAAAAAAATTACGAAGTATTTGTTTAACATTATTAAAATAAGATTATTTTTTAATTTGGTAACCACAACATAATCAACTAATAGGTAACCAACCGGCGGATCTCTTGTCTAGAACTGCCTCGAGTAATCGGGGGACTGTTCTGATTCACTAGCCCTCCGATGAGCTAGTGCGAATTCTAGTAGATAATAAAGATGGCATCCCGTTTTGGAGACAAATTGATATCTCTGATTGATGTATTGGATAGTTCCCTTCCTTTTGATCCCCAAAAAAAATTTAACTATACTTAAGATATTAAATGTTGTAGCTGGTTCGTTGTCTAACTTAAAGGTCATGACTAGAGGCGGTCGTGTGGGGATTCGATCTCACTGAAAATATGTATAGAAAAAAATCCCAACAATTTTAGAACTTGGATTCCTTGTGCGCACATGAAGACTATAATCTAACTGGTGGATTAATTGTGCGACTCATGATATACCTCCACATAAGCTCTAAGGGTGGATTCTCTGAATTTAGGACTAGTCCGGCAAAACAAGTTAAGTTAAAAAAAAAAAAACAAAGAATGAGGCACTTTAAATCTTCATTAAAGAAATAATACTTTTTTAGAACATTATTTTATCATTCCATATTTCCATCTTGAATTCCAAATACATATTTTTATGTCACGTCATTCTCAAATAATCTTCACCCCAAAATATCACTTCTACAAATACCCTTATTACCATTTAATAAATTGTCAGTTAGTCCATTGAGATTAAAATATCTTAACATCAACGTCTGGACTCTGGAGCCAATTAAGTTCCCCACTTAACCAATGAGATTTCTAACCATAACAATAAACAACTCTTTCGTTCATAATGTGGTTTTGTCCATTCTGAATTGCCCCCACCCATAGGTCCTATGTAACATGCACAATTTGTTTTATCCAGAATATGTTTCCTTAAAAAATTGTTGAGCCTAGAATTAGTATGATTGATGAGTACGTCATTGTTTATAATGCTGTGAATTTGAGATGTCTCATGCGATAGATTGCAAAAAGAATTAATCATAAGTTTGATCATACTTGAAACTGCTGGAGACTCGTAAAAATGAAAAACAAAAATGCTTGAGGAATAATATTGTTCTATATTTAAGTCCCTTTTAACTAGACAGCTATATATAGTTCGGCAGGTACAAGCAGGACCCGACCCAACCGTACCAGATCGCTGGACAAGGTTGGAAAGGGGAAGGCTTAAGCTAAATTCAGATGCTGCCGTTGACCAGGGCCATGGAGCTAGGTTGGGTATTCAGACGTGATGAAGGGGCCTTTGTAGCAGCCAAAGGAGTGAGATGGACAGGGGTTTATACAAACGAGGAAGCCGAAGCGGTGAGTATCTGGGAAGCACTAAGCTGGATCAACGTGTGGAAGAAGTTGATATTGAGATGGATTCACAACTGGTACGGTCTTTCATGCACTAAATTCTCCCTCTTTTATTTATGCTTTTGGCACTATAGTTGATGACATTAAAGAAATTGCATGCACCATAAATGGTGTAAGTTTCCTTTTCGTTAGGAATCGCGCTGCCCACATTGTAGCTAGGGAGGCCATTTAATTTCTATGTCAGGTTGCGGGAAACTAAGTGGATGACCACTGCGCCCCACTTTCTTGTAGACTGCCTTATCTTTGATCTAATGCATGCAATAATCTTTTTATTATTATTATTATTATTTTGTACAAAAAAAATTATATTTCTTTGTTTTAAAACAAAAAAAATTAACCCAGATGTCTCGATGTCTTGAGGTGATGAAGACCTTTACTAACGTGGAGGTTCGTCATGTATACCGTGAACAAAACAGAGTTGCAGATGAACTTGCTAAACAGGCTCTTACTCATCAAATGTGCCTCATTATGATTGACGACGTTCCGAGTGAGCTGAGGGACAAACTTCAAGGGACAAAACAAGTTCCCATTATATCAATTAAATATATATTGTCATCATATGTGTCCAAGAGGTTTGCTATGACTTCAGTGAAGAATTTACAGATTACAATTTGTTTCCAGTAATGTGCTAAATTCAATGGTGAATACTAGTCTTCTAACCTAAAGCAGAACCCAAGGGCCAGATATATTCAATCCAAAACCAGAAATTTCACAGCAAAAATTCGCAGGGATGCAATTGAATGCCATAGAAAAATCAAAGCTAATGTAAGCGTAGCACATAATACAAAGTCCTTACCTCCATTGAAGAATGAAATTATGGAACAGAGATTTAACAGCATGGATAATAGCTCATTCAACGCCCAGGAGTCCGGAACGACGTCATCAATGCTCTTCTTATTCCCAACTTCATTGCGAATCTCACCCTTCTTCAAACAGATTTTTCTTTATATGGATTGAACCCAGGTCCAAAAATCAATTCCCTTAAAGTAGTAGCTTTACTGTTCTCTTTCTTCCAATTATCCAGAACCAAGTCATTGAATCGAGAAGGCAATGCATGTACCCGTCCTTGAGAAGCCGTCACCAGCGGCGGCCACGCATTAATAACCTCCTGCACTATATTGGAGCTCTCTTTTTTCTTCGATTTCGCCTCCTCGTCCTGACAAATATGAGACCTCAGTGCACCACAACGCCGCAGCAGCACTGCCCTTGCCTCTGCCGGTCATAATTCGCTGTAGACCATACCCACTGAACGGATCGTGGAATTACACCGGCGGCGACTTCTCCGAGCAGATGCAGCTGGTAATATCCCCATTGTCTTCTCCGCCAGAGTCGCCAAGAAGGAGGAAATTGGGGTAAAATTGAGTGGTGTTGCGAATTTACCAAATTGCCCATGGTTTTAACCCTAGTTAGTGAGAAATCTGACCGGAGGACGAAATTGACTAAGGTTTAAAACTATTAAGGACCCAATTAACTAAAATTAACAATGGGGGACAACATTGCAGATCGGGTAACAATTGGGGGACCAAAAGTGCGATTTTCCCTTATATAATTTGACAAAATTGAATTCATTCCTTCAATTTTTGTTAAATTATAAAATGTACTACATCCCTTACAATTTAAACATCTAACATTGTTACGATTCACATGATAGATTTTTTCTTAAGAATTATTAAGAAATTTTTTTTCATGACAATCATAAGAAATTGCTACATTATATTTTTTTAATTTGACAAAAATTTGAAGGAATGGGCTCAATTTTTGTCAAACTATAAAAAGTATATTTTATCTATCATATTTTTGTCATGGTGACTCTTGCTATTGAATGTTCTTGCATATAGTTAGTCTACCCAATATTTTTGAACTCAATAAAAACATATCTTCTATTGCACAACTAGCAGTCATTAGCTTAGACTTTTATTTCCTTAGAAGTATTGTTTAGTGTTTTATGTCTTTTTACTTTTTCTCTTGATTAAGTATTTTTTTTACTGCTCATTATGATTTTTTGGTGTTGTTTACATTTTTAATTTTAATGTGTGTTTTCAAAGTTTTATTTTACAATTTAGTATTTTCTTTAGAATAGTAGGATTGGCCATTAAAACTGTGTATCTTTAATTAAAATATTTTACAATTCTTCTCTTTCAACATTAAAATTGTCTATCTGTAATAGAAATAACTTAGTTCAAATATTCCAATGAGCAAACTAATTGAACTCAAATTTCCTCTTGTTAATAAGTAACGAAACCCAAAACCCCTAAACCTTAACTCCCCAACCCTAAATCCTAAACCCTTAAACCTTAAACCCCTAAACCCTAAATGCCTAACCCTTAAAACACTAAACCCTAAATGCTAACCCTAAAACCCTTTTTCCTCTAACTCTAAATCCTAAACCCCTAAATGCCTAACCCCTAAACCTAAAACCCTAAACCCAAAACCCCTTTTTCCCAACCCCCTAACCTCTATAACCCTAAACCCTAAACCCTAAAATGCCTAACCCCTAAAACACTAAACCCTAAACCCTAAGACCCTTTTTTCTCTAACCCTAAACCCTAACCCATAACCCCTAAACCCTAACCCATAACCCCTAAAACCCTAAACCATAAATCTTAACCCTTAACCCTTAAAACCCTGGAACCTGAACCCTAAAACCCTAAATGCAACCCTAAACTCTAACCCATAACCCCTAAACCCTAAACCCTAACCCATAACCCCTAAAACCCTAAACCATAAATCTTAACCCCTAACCCTTAAAACCCTGAAACCTGAACCCTAAAACCCTAAATGCAACCCTAAACTCTAACCCATAACCCCTAAACCCTAAAACTCTAAATGCTAACCCTAAACCCTAAAACCCTAACCCATAACCCCTAAACCCTAAACCCTAACCCATAACCCCTAAAACCCTAAACCATAAA
This sequence comes from Ipomoea triloba, assembly GCF_003576645.1. NCBI lineage: Eukaryota > Viridiplantae > Streptophyta > Magnoliopsida > Solanales > Convolvulaceae > Ipomoea > Ipomoea triloba. The sequence goes on from NC_044918.1 coordinate 28,995,592, forward strand.
TCTTAACCCCTAACCCTTAAAACCCTAAATGCAACCCTAAACCCCTAAACCCTTGAACCCTAAATCTTAAAACACTAAAACCTAAACCCTAAAACCCTTAAATCCCCAACCCCAAACCCTACTTTCTTATTCTCTAAACTCTCTTTTACTTCCTCTCGTCTTTTTATTTCTCTTCTTTGTCCTTATCCTTCTCTTATCCCCTTCTTTTACTTTCTATCTCCTTATCCTTTTCATTAAAGTGTATGTTTATCTTTCTCTCCATGTTTGTTCTATCCTTTCTTCATCTTTTTATTTCTCTTCTCCTTCTATCTCTTTAAGTGTTATTATTTTTTTGCTTTCTATCTCTATTCCTCATCTAACACAGGGCCGGGGCAAAATTAAAAAAAGAGATTCTATTTCAAGTATTTTTGAACCCGTTGTTGTTTTCATATTAGAACCATTATCATAACATTGATCCCTTGGAGGGTTAAGCCTGAGGGTAGAGGTTTCATGACCGACATGCTTCATGAGATGGAGTAGTATTTTGAGAATCTTGGTCTCAATGACGAAGTGAAGAAGATCAAAGTTGCTATCACATATCGTACTGACACAACTATGCTATTGTTGAGATGAAAGCATGCTGACATCGAATGAGGGACTTACTGCATAGACATATGGGATGATTTCAAGAAGGAGCTCAAGCGACATTTTTGGCAAAAGAGGTCGAACTTTTTTTGGCAAATGGAGTAGTATTTTGAGAATCTTGGTCTCAATGACGAAGTGAAGAAGATCAAAGATGTTACCCCATATCGTACTGACACAACTATGCTATTGTTGAGATGAAAGCATGCTGACATTGAATGAGGGACCTACTGCCATATGAGAGTGAGTAAGCCAATGGATTGAACAAGTTGAAAGGGAAACTAGGAATGTAAAGAACATGGTCTAAAGAGAAGGAATGGATAGTGACTTTTCTATTTCCTTTAGCTTTTCCCTTTGAATCTTTGGACCATTACCAAAGGTAACAGATGGGAGAGAATATGAGAAATCAATTTGGGAAAAAAATGAGGGATTACCAAATATTTGATCGGTGACTCCAGAGTTCATGACCCAAACAAAGTTTGATTGTGAAGCAAATGCAGTATGGGAGATGTCAGGAGAAATGGTTGTCTAGACAACCTTTAATTGCAAGAATTCTGCATATTCAGCCTTTGAGATAACTTGTGTATTTGACTCCTCAACATTTGAATTCTCAGATTGAGCTATATTAACCATAGTTGGCTTCCCATGAAGTTTCCAATAAACCTCGCAAGTGTGTCCTTGTTTCTTACAAAAATCACAAAATCGAGTAGAATTTCGTCCTCCACCTCTGCCACCTCAACTGCTTTCTCAACCTCTTTCTCTATTGTGACCATGATGACTTTGAGTAGTAAGAGCAAAATGATCAACAATGGTTGATGATGATATATTTCCTTTATATATATATAGGAGACTTGAAGAAGTCTTTTGGACATTTCCTTGGTGCTGGGAACAGTTCCATCACCGAGTATACTATTTCGGTTCAAGCTTGGCAACTGTAAGAACGACAAAGAACTTATCACGTTGAGTAAATTGCTCTTTGGGTGATCCTCCAATAGGCATGAGTTTATTAAATTAAACTCATCCATGAATCCTTGGGTTTTCCCCATAAATTTTTCCATGGACATTAATGAAATCTTTAATATTTAGTATCTCACTGAAAATGAAATAAAAACAAGAGATGTCATTCATATAAAGAAATTAACTTGTTTCCATACTGAAAAACAGGTTTTGAATCATTTGAGGGATGATCTTTGTGTTTAACGCTCAGATAACATGTGTCTAACGGGGATTATTTTGACTTAATTATCAATAGTTAGAGGACCACAATAAGTACAATTGAAAGTCAAAGTACAAAATTGAAAAAAAGCAATAGTCGAAAGACTATTTAGGGAATTAACTCTATGTTTAAATGTTAAAAGCACAAAGATTATCCACGAATCAAGTGATGCCTGATCCATCCTTGAAGGCTAAAGCAACCATTGCTCATCTTGATCAATTGGGAAATTGTAACATGCTATTTTACTTGATCAATATCTTGTCATCTTTGATCTTCCCGATGTCCTCGAGATCATAGCAAGCTGAAGAAATCCAGCCGTTCTGAAACTGCTTATATATCTCTCTGGCCTGAATCCACTTTGGCAGCTTCACATGCAATGGCATCCATTGCTTCCCAACCAAATCTTGTCTTTTCAAATAGCAACTTCTTGCGAGTTTCTTGGAGGATATTGTCTTCAAACATATCAAAGAAAGATCAGGAATCAAAAAAGAGCATTGCAGAATTGCGTGATAAAAGGAGACAGACATAGTAAGCATCATTTATAAGAGTGTAACCAAGCTGAGACGAGACTGAATTCAAAAATCGAGGCTTGAGGCTTGACTGAGCTCAGCTCGATCTCAAGCTTCAAGCAGCTCAAATAAATTACTAAGAGGGGGAGGAAAATAACTAGGCAAAGCTTCTATATGTACCGGCAAAACCAGAAAATACAAAAGGTTGAACAGAAATGGAGTCTTGTGCCTGAAACAACTTTTCCTGGCATAGCAACTTGGCAAACTGGAGCAGAAAGGATCCTGTGCCGAAGCTACATCCTGGAACGTTGGAGTTAACACATTTTTAGCAGGAAAAAATTGACCCAAATCAGTGCAAAGCATCATTTTTAATTACTTGAAACACAAACACATACAAACTGTTTTCCCAAAGAATCAAATTTGAATTTAGAGTATTAATTGAAGATTTTAATACAAAATAAAATCAAATAATCAAGAAAATTGTGAGATGAAACTAAACCTTGAATTGGGCTCTCTGTAATTCTTTTGAAGAACATAAGATGTCTGCAGCTGTTTGAATCCATAGCAAAATCTAGTGGAACCATCCATGCTTTATGTTGTCTTGGCTTCTGCAACAAGAACTGCCAGAATATATGAAAATCAGTTATTGTTATTATATGCTAAATTAATTATGCTATTGGTAGATTTGATGACCTATCATTGCATATATTATAAAGGACAGAAATCAAGGTAGAATAGATGGAGATACAAGAGAAAAAAGAGGGAAGAGGCTGTGAGCGTTAGGGACCTAAACACCTATATTTTAATAGAAATATAAGTCCGAGATTCATGTTTGGACGAGATGAATAGATGTCAATTAACTATTTCTTTTAGTTATTTTTTAACAGAAAAGATGCAGGTATGAGGATTGAAAGTGGAGATGAGGATAGTATGACAATTATAAGGATTTTACAGAGGCATAGTATTCCCCTCCCTAACATGTACCTGCATGCTCACAGCACAATTTTGATACAAGAACAAATAATGGCACACAAGTAATTGAACTATTTAAGCACTGTCAGATTTCAGGAAATCTAATGAACTTCCTTATAGTTCTTACTTCTATGAGTTCTATCCACTTTCATCAGTGGAACAATTATGGTATCGAGCATATACTTCACGGTTCCTTTCAAGGCACAATAAACAATGCTACTATAAAAAAATATTTGAAATAAAACATGAAGAGCATGGCATCTATAGATGAGAATGGCAGTAGAATTGCATGTACTACTTATTAAAAAAGAAAATAAATTTTGAAAATAAAATGGGTAATGCAAAGCCAGTTTTTTGTGGAAATAAGTTTACTACGGAGTATATGACTAGAAATAATTTCTAAAATGCTTACTGCACAACAAGCAACCTTATCTCAGGATAATCTGATATATTCTTCTATCGCCAAATTTTAGCATTTTCTTAACTTTGGTGAGGAACAGTTGATGAAGCAGGTAAACAAGGGAGCGAAAGGTATTCAATAAGCAGGTAAATGAGATGCAAATGTAGAAATAAAAAATACAAAAATCTTTGAAGTTGCAAGGTTTTGTCTGTCTATTTGGCAGAACCAGTCCTTGACAGAATTAGTCCTTGATGGGTTGGACCCTTTTGCTCTTGCCGTTAGATTTGGATGAAAAAATAAATAGGCAGAATTAGTCACTCAACTTTGATGGGTTAGACAGAATTAGTCCCTCAACTTTGATGGGTTGGACCCTTTTGCTCTCACCATTAGATATGGATGAAAAAATAAATAGGGTCATATTTGCTGTCTATTTTTGTATTTAATATCAAAATTCAAAAAGCCATTGCTAAAGACTTTCACTGCCTTAGAAATTCTATCCCTGCAAGGGAAAATGGTGTGAACTCTTAACAGATCATACTAATTCTGCAAAAATTGCAGAATTTCATAGTTAATCTAGAAGAATTATCACACAAATATGCATCTAAGTCTTGAACTCAGCACTTATAAACTTAAAAAGAATAGTCATTCTCGCTTACAAGCATAATTTTAGATGAGAACATGAAAACTTTTTTAATAGATATGAAGCTTCCAGAGTGGTGGGATTCGTAGCAATGGAGATTTGATAGATTTCTAAATAAAATGACAAAGATACACTCACAAATTTATCTTCTTCTTCTTTTTTTTTTTTTTTTTTTTTTT
>NC_044918.1:29000769-29028130 GCF_003576645.1 Ipomoea triloba
AAAAAAAAAAAAAAAAAAAAAAGTAAAAACAAAAATAATGACTATTAAAAGTATCTAAACTGTTAACATTGTGGAACTAATTCTGTTCAGTTTAGAAGTTAATGACCTGAAGTGGAATAGAATAGCCACTACACTTGAGGACCATAAGTAGAATTAGCCATTTCCATTATAATGCATTTATTTCGTTTTTGCATAAGATTATTCATATTCTCAAAGAAAAGGCTTTTTTGTTAAGTGTTCAGCTAAATTACAAAGATAAGGATGTATACACATCTGGAGCAAAGAGCCAAAATAAAACCAGAACCATTTTTAAAGAAATGAAACTCAGAAACAATTATCTATAGGACACCCATATCCTGGCCTATACCATGAGACTGCTCATGATATTGCAAATTCCCCTCCTTTATCTTTTGATATATTTACTCTCCCCCACCTTCTACTATGTAGTCACTCCCTTTCTTCCTTTTATGTTCTCTTCCTACCTTAATGCTTTATAGTTGTCACCATCTTCAACTCACACAAGCATACAAAAACACCTGTAAAGTAATAAAGTAAATGAACCTAAGGTAATAAGGTTAAGTAAGATAAGGTTTGATCCGGATTCTACTCCATCTCTCTATCATAGAACAAGGGTCTATTTTCATTCCTTGTGGACTCTTCCAGTATTTTGGTTTTTTATGGTATTTTATTTTATGTTTACGCGTCATAGCAATTAGGAATTGCTAATCTATATCAAAATAAAAAAAAAAAAATAAGGAACTTGTTGTTGGAATAATTGTATCCATTGTTATGATTTGATCCATTTGTGCTAGTCAAATCGGTGAATTAACTTAAGGTATGGAAAGAGAGGGATTCAAACCCTTGGTAAACAAAAGCCTACATAGCAGTTCCAAAAGTTCAATATTTTTCATTGTCATTTCTTCCCACTTCAATCAAAATTTGTGATGACATTATTCTGTTCATATCAATTGCTTCATTTGCTTGCAGAGGCACAAGTCCAGTCCTTACAAGTCAACTCCTCTATTGGAGATACTATAATATTAGGCTCTGCATTCTCATTCCTCAAAATTTGTTTAATCCTCTCCACTAGAATACTCACTGAATTTCTTTAAGCATCTGACTTCATGTAATCCAAAAGAAACTGAAAACCATAGCAGCTCTTATTCTACCAAACTATATAATAGTGTGCTCATGAGTGCTCATGTCATATTGATTACATTTTCTCAAAACTTGAAGTGTGCTCATGAGTCATGACTGATGACAACTTGAGGTCAAGAAAGGATGTCACTAATCAATAGAAAGTATGTTAGATAAAGCTTCTTAAGAAACAAGGTTTGCCTATCCCAATAATTTTGAGTGATGTGGAGTGTTTGGTCTAATCCAAGCTTTGAACTTCTAGATGTTCCAACTTGAAGGGGAGTGTTGAAGATTAGGAAACCAAGTCCTTAGGCTCCTATTTTTGGTAGGATTTGTTTAGCCCTAATGTTCCCATAAATATAGGACCTTTATACAGTTTAATATACATAGAAATATCGAGTACACAAAGAGACAATCTATTGTAATCTATCATTATAATATATTCTTAATATTCTCTTTTTCTTTGATTTCTCACATATTTTGCTTCTGCCTAAGGGGCAGGTGGTGGCTATTCGCCACCCGCCAAACCTTTTAATTCCTCAATTTCAACAGTTAGGTTAAAGGTTGACCAAGAACTACGAAATTCAGTCAGTAAGTATTGCAAGAGCTTACAAGAGCATATTAACAATTATGAAAATCATTCAGCAGAGTGATAATGTACAAAAATGGGAAAGCACAAGGAAATTATCAACAAATTATGTAAAGAACATAGAACATACCTCCTGCTGCCATATGTAACATTCTTCCGAGGTCTGCAAATCACAGCACCAATCCTTACCAAGGTAGCCAGTCAGTTTTGTTGTAAAAATAGTTTTCCTACAAGAAACTCGTGATTTTTTTTGCCAGTATGTTTGCTTTATTGAGCTCCCCTTTAGAACAATATAATGCAATCAAGGAATAGTAAGAACCAAAGTTCTTCAAATGGAAGATATTAGCTTCTAGGTCAGTATCATTTTCCAAATCCATTTCTAGTTGTCCATTATTGCATGATTTGCTTTCTGAAATAGTAACCTTGCATTCAACAGCATCAATAGCTTCCTTATCACATGGCTCCTTTGGTTTTTCTGATATATTATTAAATGCACTATGTCCCTTATCAACAGGGAAATACATGCATCCAACTTCATTAAGAATACTAACAGCCTCATTGATGCTTCCTTGTTCACACAACAAAGAAACAAAAGTTTTTAGAGACTCAGCTTTAGTCTCAGCTTCAACTCTATCAAGCATATTGGTGACTGATTGAGTTTGAAGCATCTCTCTTAAAATGCATCTGGATTCTTCCATCCTTCCCTTAGCACAAAGCCCTCTTATCAAGTACATAAAACCTAGAAAATCAGGTGATATGCTTTTCCCTTTAAATTCAGCAAACAAACCAAGAGCTCCTTCCATGTCACCTTTTTGGCAATATCCATTAATTAATGTACTGACTGTAAATTCATCTGGTTTGAGACCCTTTGCTTCTATGTCGTGGAGAAGCTCCATAGCATTCTGAACATCACCAAGCTTGGTATACACATTAATTAACGAGTTATATACATGGATATTTAGAGGAATGTTCTTGCACAACATCTTCTCAAACAACAAAATGCTATCTTGTAAAAGACCCTCTTTTATTAAAGCATCAATGAGTGTACCATATGTGATTTCTGTAGGATAAATACCATTCTTCTCCATGGAACCAAATATCCGAAAAGCTTCAAGGAGAAAGCCCTGACGGCACAACCCATTTATAACTGAGTTGTATGTTATAACATTCAAAGGAACTCCCTTGCTCATCGCAAAATCACAGAGATTCAGTGCCCAACCAATTTGTCCTCCTTTGCAAAGACCATCAATCACAATTGAGTAATCAGCCACATCCATGATAGGCAGACTACTTCCTGCTTCAGTTATAAGCCTATAGGCATCCAAAACCTGGCCATCTTTTGTTAGTGTCCTTAAAACAGCTGCAGGAAGTGCAACATTCAATGAGCCCTTAGCAAGAAAGCTAAGGGCAAGGTTTACATCATTCATGCACAGGAAACTCACTATTATCTTGCTCACCCTGAGGTCATACATTCCATACTTTTTTATAAAAGTTGTCAAAATCTGCCGACTCAGCAAACTTTTTCCATCAAAAAGAAGTGCTTTCAGAATTAGATAGTAAGACTTGCTGTTCACAGTTGATCCTTTCCTCTCCAATTTTATTAACACATTGCACGCAGCCTCTAATCCCCCCTTCTTGCATAGAAAACAAATTGCAATATTACATATAGAATCAAATATCTCATGTGCAAAATTTTCCAATCTGTGAATTAAATTCAAAACTCCTTCAGCCCCTTTGTCTTGAAATATGGCTTTAATCACCATTCTGTTGATTGCAGTGTTTGAGCCAAAATCTCTTTCAATCAGCTCTAAGAAAACCTCAACTGCCATGTCAACCATGCCCTTTCGACAGAGCCATTGAATAACGCAATTGTGACATGCATCTGATGAAATTGATTTCTTCCGAAATTGATCAAATATTTCAAGTGCCACATCTATCTGATCAGCTTTAGAGTATCCATTAATCATGGTAGAGTAAGTAACAACATCTGCCTCCAAACCTATCTCTTGCATTCTTTTGTATATAGAATGTCCATCCTCAAATAAACCCATCATAAAAAGCCCTTTAATCAACAGATTGCACATGGCAACATCCAAGCACACATCTGCTGCTTCCAGTCTCCTCCTTGTTTCTAGTATCCCCATGACATTTTTTTCTTGAATATACCCATGTAACAGTGTACTATATGTGATAACATCTCCAACTATGCCCTTAGACACATCATCTGCCTCAGCTGTCCTCCCTGCTTTGCACAATCCATTGATGATGGCATTATATGTAATGACACTAGGCTTAACACCCTTCTTCTCCATTTCATCAAGCAGCTTAAGAGCACGGTGATAATCACCTTTCCTGCACACCCCATCAATAAGAATCACATAGGGAAATTCGTCCATTTCAGTCCCTAGATCTTCAACCATCTTAAACACTGAAAATGCCTCTTCCAGTTTCCCCTTCTTGCAAAATCCTTGCATAATTGCAGTATAAGTAACCAAATTGGGCTCTATACCATCCTTCCTCATCTTGTACAAGAACCCTACAGCTTTCTCCACAATCCCTTCCTTTGAAAACCCATCTATAAGTATTGTATAACATACAGTATCCAATTCAGTGCTCCCCTCCACCATTTCTCTGTATCGTTCTAAAGCATCCTGAATCATTCCTTCACTAAAGTACCCATGAATCCAATTGCTGTAAAACACGCCATCTAATTCTAACCCATTTCTCCCCAACATATCTACCAAACTATAGACTTCTTTTACTCTACCTAATCTACAGTATGCACTCATTACAGATGTACAAGTAATGACATTAGGCTTCAAAGAGCCCGACTTTACAGCATTACTATAGAACCTAACTGCAAGTTCAGGCTTGCCAACACTCACAAAAGCAGAAATTACACAACTACATACAAAATTATCAAAAGGGTAACTGATTCTCTCATCACTCATCAACTCTAACACCTGAGTAGCTCCATCCATCATTCCAAAAGAGCAAAGACGGTAAAGTAATGAGCAAAGAGTATAAGAAGAAGGTACAACACCATCAATTCTCAAGCAATCCCGCAGAACAGATAGCGCCATTTCAGGTTCAGTAATGCAGAGGCCCTGAACTAGAGAATCCAAGATTTGACTCCGGTGAGAGCTGTTGGGAGTTTTCACAATTTGGGTCTTCGCAAACAGAGCTGCTTCTTCAAATTTCTTATCTCTGAGGAGCGCCGTGGTGAGGATTGCGTGAGTTTGCGAGTTCCCTTTAAGCTTGTTTGACTGCATTTGGAAGATAAAGTGAATTATTGCACTGAATCTTTTGGTTCGGGAAAGGAAGAGAAGGAATCGGTTGAAGTCTCCGAGAGTAGGAGTGAATCCACTCTTCAAGAGAGTGGGGAGAGATGGGAGAGAACAGCGTTTCGGGAGTTTGAGAGCGGTGTGGAGCTTCGTAGTGATCATCGGATTTACAGATTTGTTTGAATTTGGGGATTGTTGGCGGCCATTTATGTTATGACTTCTGATCTTGAATTACATAGGAGAATTGATATGCCTGGGAATTTCCACATCTACGGTGAAAAGGTACTGTTGCAGAGGCGAAAATAATTAGTAAGGTAACAAATAACAATAATCTATACCGGGTCCGGGTGGAGCCCCAAAAAGTAGGTTATGGGTTATGTTAAAGTTAGTGAAATTAGGGTGTGCATAATTATAAAAAATTGACAAAATTGATAAATAATAGTTGCTCTAATTGAAAATTTAGTTTTTGGTCGGTTATTGGTTATTATGTTTTAAAAAATTTTAGTTATTCGTTAAATCAAATCAATTATTAGCCGGTTATGAAAGTTAAAAAATAGTGGTTATTGAATAACCGATAATATATATATATATATATATATATATATATATATATATATATATATAATTTATGATTTAGCCCATCACTAAGTTTAATGTTTTGTCCGACACAATGGAATATTTTAGATGGATTATGACCTTCAATTTTTCGCCTAACCGATCGAAAAACTTCAATATTTGGTCAACTATATTTATATTATCCGTTGGTTTTAGTAAGTTATGAATATTAAAAAATAACTATCGATTATTCTATTTTCAGTCAATTATTGAATCTCAATTGACATTAGGATTAATTGTACCTAATACTATTGTAGGATTGAACTCACTCCCTTCCATGTGAGAGTATAAACTAGGTGCCACTAGACCACAAGGTCTGTGCCGATTAGGGCCTACACATGTTTCCCATGTATACATTATATATAATTACATTATTAATACATAGAAAGCCCCTTTCTACGTACTTTCATACCGTATCAGTTTCAAAATCGAGTACCACATCATGAACCCTCTCTTTTTTTTTCTTAGTCGTCGTTGTTCTCTTTCGACCTCCTTTTTAACAAATTTGCTTGAACTGCTATTACAAACACTCTTCCATAAGCACACCATCCTTAAAGTTGACATCAAAGAATTATGAAAAAAAAATGGCATTTTTAGTCCCTCAGTTGTGACCAAAGTATGAATTTAGTTCTTCATTTATTTCAAGTGTAGATTTGGTCCCTCAATTATTATTGTCAAAGTGGCAAATTTGGTCCCTCAGTGACTATTTATGCACCAATATATCACTTAATAAAGTGGATGATTTGATCTCTTAAGGATTAAATTTGACACTTTGATAATAAGTGAAGGACTAAATTTGCAGCATAAATAATTAAGAAACTAAATCTATACTTTGCTCATAATTGGGAGACTAATAGTGTCATTTCCCCAAGAATTATTTATTCTGGAAGACCCAGATGGTTCCCTTCTTGTGTGGACAGGATTTGATGGACTATGTTGATGGCACCTTGCCTCACCTTGCTCTGTTTTTTGTAGCTGCAACATGAAAGCAACCTATTGTGAATCCCTCATTCTTTTCTAGTGAATAGTAAGATCAATCGATCCTCAGCATGATTAACCCATCCCTCTCCGAGAATACTCTTTAATTGGTCGTTGATTATGATATGACCAATGCAATTTGGAATGCAATTGAATCGATCTTAGCATCCTCTACAAGAGTGAGAGCTCTTAGTTTGTTGAGTCAGCTACAAACTTTGAGACAGGGTGACAAAGCCCTCACAGAGTACCTTACCGCAACTAAGATATTGATTAAAGAATTGGCTCAAGCCAATAGGCCTGTTTCTTTAGAATTGGCTAAGGCTGGTAGGCTGACAAAGCCCTCACTAAGTAGCTTAGTGAGTTTCTTCTATTTTCTTCTTTCTTCCAAGACTTTCCCAATTCTAGCATATCCACTAAACACAAAGTTTTATATCCTTGCACATTGATGCATAATTTGTTGGATACGATAGTGTGTACTCAATCCCTATCAGGTGGCGTTTCCCTCTTCTTTTACCTCAATGAATAAGATAGCTTTGAATCTTTTAACTTTTTGAAATTGTCTCTTTTGCAATCTTATAAAACTCATGCGTTTTCAATGGGGAAGGATTTCACACATGCTCACCAAAAGTGTAAAACTCTCATCTTGCATTGTATTATATCGAGAAGGTATATTCTATGTCTTACCGCATCGTGATGCCTTGTTGATCACCCTAGACATCAACAACACCATCGTGCACCGAGTGCTGGTGGACACGGGGAGCTCAGTGAACGTCATGTATTATTACACGGTTTTTAAGGAAAATCGGAGGCCGGCCTCCAACTCGCATTGAGTATGAAGGCGGAAAAGTTGAAGATCCGGTGTGACTCCAAGCTGGTGGTCAGCCAGGTCTCCGGGGAGTTTGAAGCCAACGAAGAGAGAATGATCTGGTACCGTGATGTGGTACTCCGGGTCTTGGGGCGGATTGCCCAGCACGAGATCTTGCAAGTACCAAGGGATCAGAACTCCGAGGCAGATATGCTCTCCAAGCTCAGCCAAGGAGCCCCGGAGTATATCTCCAAAATCGCCCAGATAGAGGATCTGCAAAGGTCAAGTCTGGAAGCGTACCCGGTCTTACCTATATAGAGTCGGCCTTCGTGTTGGTTAGACCACCTCGTGCAATACAAGAGGACGGGTACTCACTCCCAGATAAGGCCTATACTAAGGCGGCCAAGAGGCGAGCTCCGACCTATGAACTCACTGGAGATGTCTTGTACAAGAGATCCTACAACGGAGCCCTCCTAAGGTGCTTATATCCAGATGAAGCCCGAACACTCATCGATGAAATTCACGAAGGTACTTGTGCGGCTCACCAAGGAGCGTACAGTATGGCCCGGAGGGCCATACTTCAGGGGTACTTTTGGCTCGGGATGGCGAAGGATTGTGTGGACTATGCATGAAGTTGTCCAACCTGCTAGTAGTTCCAAGTCGGCCCGGGCCGACCAGCCACCAACTATACCCTGATCAATTCTGTAATCCCCTTCTCAAGGTGGGGGATTGATATCGTGGAAGCCTTACCCATGGGCTCGGGAAAAAGGAAGTATGTGATCGTAGTAGTAGATTACTTCACAAAGTGGGTGGAAGCGGAACACCTAGCCAGCATCACAAGCACCCGCTGTAAGCAGTTCGTCTACTCGAACATATTATGTCGTTTTGGCGTACCGATGCAAATCATCTCCGACAATGGTCGCCAATTTGAAGGAAGGGAATTCAAATAGTTCTGCCTCGAATGACACATTACTCATAGCCAGATAGCGGTGGCCTACCCCCAGGCGAACGACCTAGTGGAAAACGCCACCCACATAATAGTGGATGGCCTAAAGAAGACCCTCGAGGCTGCTGGAGGAGCATGGGTCGAAAACTTGGAAGCAATTTTATGGGCATATTGCACTACACCGCGAAAGGCAACAGGTGAGACCCCATTCGCACTATGTTACGGCTTCGAGGCTCGAGCCCTCGCGGAGGTCATCATTTTGACCCGTCGAGGCGAGGAGTACGACCCCGAGTGCAACGAAGAACACCATCGAGCCGACCTCCACCTGATTGACGAGAAGCGAGAAGCCGCCATGATCCACACCGAGAATTACTAGAGGCAAACCAAGGCGTATCATGACAAGAGAGCCCAACCCCGTTACTTCCAAGTCGGCGACTACGTGCTAAGACGACGCGAGACCAGCGAACCTTTAGATGGAGGCAAACTAGCAAAGAGATGGGAGGGTCCATACATAGTCTTGACCGTGGTCCTTACCGGCAGCTACAAGCTGAAGACCCTGAAGGGTAAAGACGTAGAGAGAGTTTGGAACTCGGAACACCTGCTTAAGTATTACCAATAACCACTGTGTTGCAAGGCGGTTCGTCCCCTTAAGTTGCATTCCATAATAAAATAACAAATTTCCTCATACTCATTTGACTATTGATTGCGGGAGGGGGAGGAGGGTTGTTCGAGTCGACCTCTCGAAGAGCCTATGTGGCCAACCTCTCAAACAAAAGCTATAAATGAAACCGCGGAGGACAAAATTTTAAAAATCGCAGTCACCATTCGCCCGACCTCCGTGGTCACCGTGCAGTCGACCTCCGGGTTGCTTCTCGGCCGACCTCCGGGTCACTCTCTTGGGCCGACCTCATAACCAATACCTTAGCCTACCTCATTTAAACGGCTAACCAATACATCTTCGGTATTGTCTTACTCACTCCCCTTAAGTTACTCTACGTTTTATTACTAATGTTATTACTCTCTTAAGCTTATTCCCTCACTGAAACCTTCACATGCATTTATCTTTCAATTCTCATTCAAAGTTTTCATTTTTCTTTTTTGTACGATACTCCTCTCAAGGTCTTGATCCTCTTGAGATGGTGAAGCCAATGGCGCTTTGTTTATAGTAGATAATAAAGAATGAAACTCTACCTAAGTAGGCATGAGTTATCTATTTGACACAACCATATTTGGTAAACTAATTGTATCTATATTTTTGTTCAAATTTCAAAATTTGTCCATTTTATCTAATACACTTCAAAAATACTCATTTTTAAATTTTAAGAATAATAAACTCCCAAATTCACAACCTCCTCAACTTCTGTTTGACCCACATAACACTTTAGCAGTTGCACCATACCCAAACCCTTTAAAAAATATACTCCGTATATACTAGTACATGACATGATTAAGTTTATGAAAACAAAATTTAAACATGACCTTACGCTTAATCTGCAGATTCATAATCCTACAAAGCAAGCATTGATTGTTCATATCTTCATTCTGTACAATGGATAGTAAATTGTTGCTTATTTCCTATCAGGATTTTACAAGTAAATTAATGATCCCAATATAGTTAGTTTGGAAGTGTGAAAAATGAGAAAATGAAATGGAAGTTAACAATTAATCAGGATGTGTTGTGAAATCGCTTGAGTGAATCATTATATCCAATTGTAGGAAAGCAATAAACAAATAAATTAAAGAGAAAAATGTGAGAGAAGAAGAGCAGATAAAGAACCAGTTCAACTCAGAAAGTCCTAACCCATTTTATTAGACACCCACTGATATATATATGCTTACAATAAATATAATGGAAAAACTGTATCTAACGGAATAGAAAAATAGATTATGGCCACATAAATAGATATATTTACGACAAGATGAAATTTTTTATTTTTATTTGTTAATTGTGAACAGAAATTGAAGTGCAGATGAATATAAAATAATATATATAATATACATCAAGGTAAAAGAAAATAAGGTGAAAAATTATTCATTACCTGAACTCCGATCCCCAAAAAGTCAGCTTAAATTGGCCTACCATTAATTGACACGAAGTCCGAACAGCCTAAATCATAAACAATGAAATTTTTAATAAATGTAAAATACATATCTAGATCTAGGTACAACAAGTGGCAAAATATAAATAAAGTGGGGCTCTTACAATTTCTATATTATCTGTCAAGTCTTACTGTTTCCCTTCAAAATCAATCATGACTTAGCATTGTGGTGGAAGACTAACTCAGTCTTAACCAAACTACACTCAACCTTCATCTTGCTCTGTTGTTTTGCCCTCAATTCATCATCTAATTCAATTTTCATCTTTGATCTAGTCAAGTCAGCCATCATGGAATCCAAGTCTTTCTTTTGTAAATTGAAACTTCATTAGTAAGGTTTTTGGATTGGTTTTGTCGAGGAGAGAGGGGTTGAGGAGAGAGAAAAAATGGAGAAAAAGAAAAAAAAACACATTTTTGACAACAAAAATTAAAAATAAATAAATAAAAAACAATGCTTAACGCGCCTAGCATGGCGTGTGCATTGCACGTGTCATGCCGGATCACAATAGTGCGCTAGATGCATTGCTTGTGTTGCTTTTTCGTTGCAAATATGCCCACAAAAAAATTAAGGCATTGCAGTAAATAAAAAAAATTATCAAAAAACCTCTCCCTCATTTGTTGAAAAATCATCTTCAAATTTTTAAGCCTGTAAAAACCATTCGAGAACCTCCTATTAAGAATGCTCTAATGTTTAACTTCTTCCAAATGTCTAAATATGGGATTTTGGCAAATTAAAGTTCTAACATTAAGGATATATATATAGCCAATCATATAGTATGGTGAGTTCAAATATAAGTTCATCCCACTATTCAAACATAATATATAACAACCATGTTTCCTAGGACTTAGAGTAGTTGGTTCGTCACCTAACTTAAATGTCATGACTGGAGAGACAATATGGGGGTTCAAATCCCCGTAAAAAGAAAAAGATCCAAAGATACTGAAAGATCTAGTATACCTTCACAGTGGTTCTAGAAGCGTAAAATAAAATAATGCATATATGTATGGATTTAATGTTCATTTTTATAATAAATTTGTATAAAATATTCCGTATAAAACAATAAAATCAGAAAAATAAAATATCATCACATTTGAATTAAATATTCTCAAAAACCCAATTCGTATAAAATGTATAACTATGCAACCTTGTATTGACAGATAAAAAATACTCCGTAATTAAATATTTTATTAAATCAATTATCATTACAACGCACAAAACACGCACCACAGTGACCACACTAATCACCACTTATCACACTTCTCTTGACCCCCACCTAGCGCGGCTATGACTTGTTCAAAGTAGCAGTTTGGTCACTACTGGAAACCTACCAGGCAGTGACATCTTGGAGTCTTGCGGAGAATTGAAAAGATAATGGAAGACTTGTTTTCCTTTATTATTATTATTATTATTATTATTTTAAATTTGTGTAATCTCAATTAATCATAAGCCTATAGGATTCTACTCTAGAATCATTGTAGAGATAAATCGCCAGGCGCACAATCAACCCATTGATTAGATCTTAGTCTTCATATACACACAAAGATTCAATCCAAACTTTCTAGCATTCTTGGGTCTTAAGCTCACAGGATCCGCCCCTAGAGCCACTAGAGGCATAAATTGCAAGTCATGCAATCAAGCCACCTTTCAAACTCTAATCTTCATGCGCACACAAGGAATTCAATCCACACCTTCTATTATCGTAGGTTAGAGACCCTAGTCTTTATGCGTGCACAAGGGGGTGCACAAGTGATGCAATCCACGTGTACAAGGGATCCAATCCACATGCACCTTCTATTATCTTGGGTCATAGACCCTAATGCATAAGAGATCCAATCAACACCTTTCATTATCCTGGGTCACTGCCACTTTCAATCCTGACATCAAGTTAAACCACGAACCACTATGCTAAACCCGGGTGCAAACATTTTTTTTTGTTTGTTTATTTGATTCAAATAGTTTGGCCAACTACAGCAATACACGGAATACCCCCACTCTTATATAAATAGAGACGTAACCTACCACGAAAATTCTTGCTGAATAAGAGTGTGGGTGGGAACCAAAGAAAAAAGATACTGTTTTAGTGCTTGAATCGTAGCTGCAAAAAGGGTGGGTATTAGCTAGCTAAGTATGTTGCTTTCAAGAATGAATTGTTTTAGTTTCAAGAAACCACAAAAGTTGAAGATCATAAGAGTGGTGCACTTGAACGGCCACGTCGAGGATTACGATTACCCAGTGAGCGTAAGCGAAGTGATTGGGAATTCAAACAAGCATTTAGTGTTCACGCCTGCGCAGTTCTTGTCCCATGGCTCCAAGCCTCTCAAGAATTCCATCATGTTAGAACGGGGCCAGGTCTACTTCCTCTTGCCCCATTCCACCTTCCACGCCGGCGCTTCCACCGTCGACTTGGCCCCAATTGCCAAGAAGCTTAACGCAATCGCCAGGAGTGCGCGGTCCGGTGGGCAAAATTCCGGGCGGCACCAAAACTGGGCGGTGAATCTGGGCACTGGAAGTAGCCCGGTTTGGGGTAGTCCTGGCAGATTATCAGGGCGAGATGTGATTAGTGTGGAGGCCGACGACTTTGGGGCGCAGGGATCTACTAAATCCAGGATTTGGAAGCCCATTTTGGAGACCATTAGAGAGAGATCATTCAACAGGAGAAGTGAATCGGATTTGCAGGAGAAGAGCTGAGCAGTACAGAGCATCCTAACTCACATGTGCTTAGCTCATTGGTTCAACAGATAGGATTTGGATCAGGTTCAAAATTTGGGTTTGGGAATTATGCCCAAAGTGATAAATGACCAACATTTGGCTCGATCTGATGAGTCATTGAATTATAGTGATTTATATATCTCACGTGTTTTTTGGGTTGGAGTGTGATAGAATGGAGAAGAACAGAGCAGCCTAGCTGGCTTAATTATTTAGGCTGGGTGATTAATTTTTGTGCCGGTTTTCATCTGCAAAATATATGTGAATACGCGTTTTGAGAAGTTATGTAATCCGCTCATGTGTGTGTTTACACATCTAAAAGCAAGGGTCAATGTGATATTAGAAAATGGTGTGCTAAATTAGAGTATTGTGATTTACGGGCAAGTGGGCAACTGTTCCATTTTCCAACTTTAACATGTATATATATTTCAAAGAATGTGGTTGTAATTTGCACAACAGACTTTTATGTCTACACAACTTATATATTTTATACAAATCAAATTGCCTCTGTTTCTTCACTTAATTAGACTCCATATGCCGAATCTAAGGGTACAATCTTCACCAAGGATCATATCCATACTACCACTTTGATACACCATAACTTTAACGCTGCCCTCAACTCTGCCAATCCCCCACTTTCTAATCTATGCGGCAAGAAAGAGATTTAATTATTATTTAATGTCATGTGCGTTGCAATAGGAGAGAGAAATTGCTAAATTAGCAAGAGGAGAGAGAATAAAAAAAGTGGAAGAAAAATATGATAAATCTGATTTGTGTACTTTTATTTTTTTATTTTCTATTATATTATTTAGTTATTATATTTATAATATAATATGAAAGTTGAACCACTTTTGAAAGTGAGAGAATATTGCAGGGATGTAGAACAAATAGTGAAGAATTTTCAAATGTGATGATGTGGGAGTGTGACCCATTTTAGAAAGTGAAAGAAATTTCTGTATTAAGGATAGCCTTAGTGGGTAGAAACTTTATTAGTGTGAATTGATTCTAAATTAGGAATATTACGTACATTTGTTTGACATTTTAGATAATATATGGAATAGTCTTATTTCTTGTAGCTTTGTAGTTAGTCTTTTGGAGTCCTCACAAATTCGAAATATAAATTACTGGAGCCCCTCCTTGATATAAATTTTCGATGAAGGGATTGGTTCAATTATTTATTTCATTAACTTTATTATTTAAGGTTTTTTTTTTTTTTCAATTCAAACTCAATAATGTAATTTTCTAGTATCTTAGTGTAGAATTGTTTAAAATTTTAATTTTACTAAATCTTAAGCTTATTTGTTAATTTTGTGCAAACAAATTATAGTGAAATATATAAAATTGAATCAATATAAATATTTTATACTAAGGGAATTTTCAGAAAATGACTTATTTTTTGGATAATGTTTTAATTTTTTAGTGTTTGGTTGAAGGTCAGAAAATTATCTTTTTTTATTTGGCCGAAAGTTAAGAAGTTGCATTTTTCTGTTTGTTTCTTTTTTTTTTTCTTCTGAAAATAAACATGTTATTTGTTACTCTCTCTGTCCCATTTTACCTTTCCTATTTACGTACTATTTATTGGTCAAGCCAACTCTTTCTTCATTGCTTATATTCTTTAGTAATTTTATTTTTTATTTTTAAATTTAATTTTTTGTGTTTAATAGTACTTTTAATGTAGTTTCTAAATATATAAAATTTATATATTAATGTTAAACTTAATATTATGAAAAATTAGATTAAAAATAACTCATGTCAAGCCTCGTTAAACGAACCAGACAACCAAAATGGGACGAAGGTAGTATACAATAACAACAACAACAACAATAATAATACGTTGTGGTGGTGGTGGTACCATACTGGTGTGGTGGTGATCATGTGGTGGCAGTGGTGCGATGGCAGTGACAGTGGTGGTAATAATAATAATCCAGAAATTAGCTTGAAGAGAGATGAGATAGAAGAGAGGGACATGAAAATAAGGAATCCAAAAAATGTCTTCTAACTATAAATCTAGGAAGACATCTTCCACTAAGTTAGACATTTTTTTCGTTGACTAGAATGAATATTTTCTTTTGAATTTACTTTCTTTGAATACCCAAACACAGGAAAATTTAGAACATGACTTTCGAAAGTTATTTTCTGGTGTCCAAATAGACGGTATACGTGATTTTATATTACATCTTTAATAGTTTCTATGTGTAGTGACTTTGAAACAGCTGTAGTCATTATCTCTTTTTATGACTTTTACTCCAAGTATCACATTAGCTTCCCCTAGATCCTTCATGTCAAACTTGGCGCATAGAGACATTTTAGTCTCTTTGATTGCATTGAGATTAGAGTTAAAAATTAGCATATCATCTACATAGATACATATGAGTATAATACTGGACTCAATCTCCTTCGAGTACAGACATACATATGATCCATATATTGATCGAGTAGCCTAAATCTAACAGTGTTTTATAAAATTTTTCATACCATTATTTCGGAGCTTGTTTAAATCCGTACAGAGATTTAATAAGTCTACATACCTTTCTCTCTTGCCCTGGATCAACGCATCCAGGTGGTTGTTCCATGTAGATTTCTTCTTCCAAATCGTCATTTAGGAATGCTGTTTTTACATCCATTTGATGGACTATCCACTTGTGGACGTGGCAGAGAATAGTATCTTAGACACATAAGAGTCAGACATGAGTTTATACGCCAACTAATTGTGAATGGAGTAATCACGTTACAATATGTGAAGCCTGAGAGGAACATTGCGGATCCTCTCACAAAAGGACTAAATAGAAAAGCCATCATTGACATGTCAAAGGATATGAGGCTTGAAGTCTGTGAGGTAAGGAATTCATGATGGATACCATAGTGGTGGTCAAACGCAGTTATGAAAAGATTTACATACGCTGTGGAACTGAACATGAGATGTTTTAAAAGAAATAGTCTACAAAGAGGTAGATACAAAAAGTCAAAGTATGACTTCAGATAAAACACACTAACAATGGATGGCGTGTGCACCTGAGTTCAAAACATATACTCCTCAATGATTTCAAGATTTAGTTCACTCATTATAGAGGGAAAGGAAAAGGGGAACCCCACACGCACGCCGTCGCCGCTCGGCTCGGCTCGCACGCGTGCGAGTGAGGTGTGGTGTGGTAATTTTTGCAACCCATTTATTTAATTTTCGAGATTTTCGCTAATTTTTCCCATCCAGAATTAAAGTTGTGGAGTTCGAATTGGTCTGTCCAATTCGTGGCCTATACTAACTCCTCTGTTATTCTGTTCCGCGTTTTTTGTGGATGTTTGTTGGTGGTATTGGGAATGCAGTTGTTTCAGTAGTTATAAATACTTGTCTTCCCAGAGTTCTAAGATCATCAATTAATTCCCTCTTATCTTCTTTCTATCGTTCTTCGTCTGAGCATTAATTTGTGCGTCTTAATCATGAGTATTAATTAGCAGCTTCTGTGTTAGCTAGTTAAAAGCGATTTCCTGAAAGAAAATGTCGTCGTATTTTTCCAAGTCTACTACTGATCTGTCGAAAATTTAACCACCGAACGGTCTCAATTACCGCAGGTGGGCCGTCAAAATGTTCATCTATTTTGAAGCCGTCGAGCTTGATTACATCCTAAAAGTTGATCCTCTCAATGGCATGAACCTGCACGAGACTGCACCGCCAAGAGCTGATGACCAAGCTCAGATCACGATCCTAGATGTAACTCCAGATCCGAAAATGCCAGCCTCACGCTCACCTGATCAATCACAAAGTGATCATTCTAAACATGAACGAGACAACAAGATGGTTTGAGGTATTGTCCTACACTTCATGTCTGATGTCCTGCTAGAACTATATGTTGGTTACAAGTCCGTGAAGGAAATTTAGGACTTGCTGCGAAGGAAATATGGTGCAGATGATGCATGTCGCATGAAGTATGCAGTCAGACGGTGGCTAAACTTCAAGATGGTGGAAACAAAACCAATCATTGAACAGGTTCACAAGTACGAAAACTTGGTTGTTGATCTGGTGTCAGAAGGAATTTCGGTAAGTAGCATGTTACAGACCTATGCACTAGTTGAAAAGCTACATGAGTCATGGGTAGACTTTCAAAACAAGATGAAACATGAGTCCAAAAATTACACCTAGAGCAACTAGTCAATCGTTTGAACATCGAGGAGGCTTGTCGCCTTAGGCAAATGTATGTTTCTTTCCCTAAAAATTTAAAGGCTAATGTCATTGAAACTAGTGTGAAAGGTGATAGGTCAAAACCTAGAAATGGAGGCCAGAACAAAACTGGAAGAAAGGGTTCAAAGTGAACAGCAACGGTCGGTTAAAAAACAACAAAGGCTAGAAGCTAAGCAAGGGAAAGGTGGTGGATGCTTCATCTGTGGGAAACATGGATACCGCGCAGCTCAGTGTTACCACCAGAAAGGAGAAAATGATCTGAAAGGCACTCAACATGAGATCAAGTTGTGGAAAGGAGAAGGCCCATATATCTTTGCAAGAAGACACAAGTTATTCTTTTCCCAAACAAATCAACCAGCCTACATCAACGTAGAGCAATCTACGACATTTTCTGTATTCAATTCCTAACATGTTGTGCGTCCTCCTCACCCTCCATCGCATCCCCCCTCTCCTACGCTGCCTTCTCCCATCCCCTAGTTGACAAGAAAACAATCCAATATTCTTTTAATGAACATGTTTTAGATTCATCATTATTATGATGCAGTTGCATTATTATTGTAAAAATGAACATTCAGTATTATAACAATGAACCACCAATATTGGGAAAATAAACCATCAACGTTTCAGTAATAAATATATTTGACATGTGGTACTTTGAAGATAAACTTGTACTGTTGTGAAAATGAAAATGTTGTGTTTACTTAATGAACTTATTTAATGTTTATCAGTATAATGATGTATTTGCATTAGTATTGTAAAATAAACTTACAGTATTTCGAAAATGAACAAGTACCATATTGAAAATTAACCTAATATAGTGATTTAATATAATTGTATGTTAATTTAAAATATTAAAATAATAATATCAATATGAGTTTTATTTAAAAGATCTTAATTATGTCTTTTTAAAGATTTTTTTTGTATATTAATTTTATTTGTATAAAAGAAAAAAAAAACTTAAGTTGAAAAAAATTAATTTGGTTCACCTTGCAAGGTTCCGAAACATGCGGGACAATTTTATTGACATCAAAATATTTAACTGAACTTGTACTTTCCTTAAATTGGAGGTGAATATCCAACATCATCATATTTGTATTGCATACAATACTTTCATCTTATTAATTCATGGTGTGCAAGTAGTAAATAAAAATATAATGTTATAAAAACAACAATAATAATGATTATAAGTTGCATGGTTTGTGATGGTATGTAACCCACCATTTTGTGGGTTGTGTAGTGCTTGTGATGATGAAAGAGTGGATCAAGAAGTTGGAACAACAATTGGAGCAGGTGGGACCAACTTGTGACATGGCACTGCTTGCCACCCATTCTCCTTGCTGTAAGATACTTTGAAATGCTTGGGAATCCAAGTCTCCCCCTTGGACTCCCTCTCTCTTTCCAGCTCTCTCTGCCTCTCTTCAATCACGGTTTTGGCTTCCTTTGCTTTATCCCATTGCTTCTTCAGTATGCCTTTGTTCACCTCTGCCCAAACCACAGCTGATTCACTTGGCACCACCTCCTAAATTAAAGTTAATTCAAGCAAAATAATATAATTAATATTATATTTGGGTATGAGATAATAATGTTGGGCAAATTATATTATGGACTAGAGTTCCTTTTACATTGTGGACCCTGATCGAAAATGACATTTAGATTATGTGTCTGCAATTAACAAATTATGTGCGTACAATTAACATATTATGTATATGTAGTTAACAAAATATAAATTTTACTGGGTACCATGCATTAAAACATATTCACCCAAAAATAATGTACTTTATGCATACAAATAATAAATCTTGATTTAATGAATATTAAATTTTTAAGTAAAGGGAGTTTGGTGTGCTAAATAAGTCCAGCTATGTTCCACAAATAATTAACCTCATGTACAAAAATGAGCCTAGAATATACATGCCTAAATAAGCAGCCTTCAATCAGTTTGTATATGTTCAAATAATGCATCTTATGCACACAAATAATGCACCTTATGCATATAAATAATGAACCCTCAAATTTTTTCACACTATTTTGTACACATTCAAATAATGAACATTACCTATAAAAATAAATAAATAATACATCCTATAAATAAAAATAATATATCCTATACATAAAAAATAATAATGTATTTTATGCATATAGAAATAATGTATCATATGCAATTGTGTGAACCATGGTCTACCTAATAACTAACAAATTATGTGCTTTCAATTTATTTATAGACACATAATTTATTAAATGAAGATATATGTTAACTACAAACAATAATTTCTTAACTAGGGTCAAAGTGGACCTGAGTCCATGGTATAACAATTGATAATGTTATGATCCCATCAAGAGGCTTTATAGCTTAGGCATACCTTTGGAAGCTTGACAACAGGAGTCTTCAATCCAGAGAATGCCTGTTTTGCGTTGTAAATCACCCTCACTTCCCCATTTGTTGTGTCCTTAATCGTTACGGTTCTGTACAATTTCTAAGTAAATATTTAATTCATAAAAACTCGAAATCAAAACTAATTAAATTGTACCTATCCCAATTTCCAGAGATCTCATAAATGGGCTCGGAGGAAGAAGAAGAAGACGATGATCGGAAGATTTTTCCGACGAGAGACCTGTTTTTACCCTTACGGGACAGAAATGAGGTGCCTTTGTAACATATGTCAGCTTTGAGGCCTGTTTCTTGGCATCGAATTGAAACATTTCCTTGCCAATCAACTCCAGGAAATGGGAGAATCCTTATTACCAGATTTGGTGTGTTCATTAGGTAAGTTTCATTCTTGTTTAGGATCTTCAATTCTCTCTCCCCACGCACATCAACTTCCACCTTAGTACCTACATACAACACACCATCATATCAATTTCTTTGTATATCATTCTGCATTTCGGCTCTGAAGCACAAAGAGTTAATACTGCATCCGTTAAGGCTAATCTTCCATTTGAGAGAGGCACCTCCACTAAGCTCGATCTCATAACTTCCCATATAAAAAAGTAACTACATGCTATCTGAGCACAAGTTACTTAGCATTTTTGTTGAATATTAAAAAATGCAGTTGTTAACTTTTGAATTAATTAGTAATTGAAAAGAGTAGAATGAAAATGATTTTAAGGTAAAACAAAGTGGGAAGAAATTATACCAGTGAATTTGGGGACGTGGGTGTGGCACCATAGCAGTTGAATGTTGTCTTTCTCATCAGTTGCATACAGAGCATTGACCGGAGGATGATGAGAAACCTGAACACATATAGTAGTGTTATATATGTATATATGTATATATGTATATGGTGACGTGGTTGGGATTTGGCATGCATAAATAATACCTGCTCCACCAAGACATTGAGAGAGGCTTTGGAGACATGGTGAGTCTCTCCAAGAATGGGATTGTAAGGAGATATTCCAAAAGATAGGTGGCGCTGTGTGGATATGCTCCATGCCACGGCGGCAATGAATCTGTCCACCGAGGTTTCTCCATTCGCAACTTTGCTTAACAGATCAACGTTAGTGCTGTACACTGTTTCCCCATAGCATTGAAGATGTGATTTTGGAAGGTTCAATAATGGTGGCACCTGCATGCGCCCATTCAACACAAACATTAGCTACTAGACACATAATCTGAATGTCATTTTGGATCATGATTTATAATACAAGGTGAATTCTGGTCATGGTATAATTTGTCTATGTAATTTTATATTTGTGAATTAAAATGTGATGGCCTGTTCAATAATTGAAAAATAAAAAACACCCTTATACAGCTTGACCAAAAAATAAAATCATTTCTAAATTCTTAAAAATAAAAATAACTTATTATAGCTTACTTGCCTCCATTGCTATTCGGCAATTCACACCCCTTCTACTTTAATTTACCCCACAACTACCTAATTCACCACAACACTACAAGATTATTGTCACTTACTACCCATTTCTATATTTTTGTTATGTAAAAATATAATTTGATTTCAAATATTTTATACTTTATAAATTTGATTCTAAATATACTTTAAAAAAAATATTGAGTATCTTTTATATACTAGTACTAGATACAAAAACGAAAGGCTTTTTGTATTTTGTATTTTTTTTTTTGGTAACTAAATGTGCCTTGATATTATTAAATGGAACATTTTTTTTTAAGAATAAAATTTTGTACATATGGTTTATTCTTTATTTCCAAATTAAATAGTCTCAACTACTCCTCAACTCCCACCTACAAGAAATGGATTGAGTCAACAACAAGCGAAAAGCCGAAAAAGATATGTCCACATGATTGGAAGCTCATATCCTAAATTTAAGAAAAGAAAATGACAGAATATATGAAGTAATTAATGCCATGATAAGATTTATAGGCTTGTATAGTTCACATCACCAGTAAATTAAGGCTAGGGAACCTCTATATATATATATATATATATATATATATATGAATCATGAATGTTGGCATCAACTCTTATCATGCTTTATAAACTCATGGAAAACATTTAAATGTTTATGTGTGATAATTCTACCCAAAATTTAATTAATATCAAATTCTAAATTTTTGCTGTAATTATATTTAATTTTTTAATTTGATCCAACAAAATTTTTTTAGTAATAATTGTAAAATGCATTTTGATGATGCAATGTAAAAGTTTATAAGGAAATAAGAATTCAAATCACCTTTTTTGTTTGGTTTCTAGTTAGTCAAGCCAAAAGAATAGATTATCATTTACAGTATCAACTAGCACAAAATCAAAGCAACAAGATGGATGACTGTAGAGATAGATGCATACAATAGAAGGCTAAGAATAACACAAAAAGTTAGGTTGAATTGCAAACAAGATGCTCATAACAAAAAGTTGAACATAAACAAAAAGGTAGAAAAATGACAAAGAAAATAAAAAGACATAGTCAAAATTGACTAGATAAAAAGATAATTGCAAACAAAATTAAAAGTTAACAATGACAAAGAAATTTAATATCCTATAGTGAATATCCAAGAAACTTGATATGAAAATTTGAAATTTTCTCCCTTCAACTAATATTTCAAATCTAAAGTATAAATAGAGTTGAAAATTTACAAAGAAAAGTAGCTAAAATTTTTTAAAAAGTAATAAGTGCTAACAACAACATTCAAAGAACATGTTGAGAGAAAATTTTAAAAGTGTTATCAAGGAATATCAAACTCTAAGATTCAATCAATCTTCAAAGTTACATCAAGACTTAAGTCAACAATTGAGTAACCAAAACAACCTTTGGTTGTGTTCAACGAGAAACTCGAAGAAGAAGAAGAAGAAGAAGAAGAGAGTAGATGAATTATGTCATACTCGAACCACTAAAAAATTTCTTTCTATGGTTTTACTTAGGATTTTAGCATATCTGATCTATTAGTCGTGTAATACTTATCTATATTTACTTAAGACAAATCTTTGAAAACAACCTTAAATCTGTGTGCTAATAACTTAATCTTTGTAACTCTAATCACAAATTCAGTTAAATTTTTCCCAACCCTTCACCTCCCCTCCCCTAACACGCAGACACACACACACACAAACAAGAATAGCATACAAGAAAACAACAATAACAAGGACGAAAATAATAATAACTTGCCGGGATTCGGGTGAGATCAGTTCCTGGGCGGACATTCTTCAAAATACTTAGAATGATCTGGAGAATATTGGGAGCCCTGTATTCCGAATCATATTCATCGCCCAACGCTATTGGAGCAGTGAGGACAGCCCTATCCCCCACGTTTTCTTCCGTGATCTGTAAGATAAATACCATGTACAATAATATATAAACAAATAAACAAGATTAGATCACTTCAATAGTCACAAAAATATCTCTTGAAAATTAAATATTGGCCGGTTTAGTAACCTGGTCAACTTGACTTATTTGATTTCTATTAACTACTTGACTTGGTTAAATTATCAATATGAGTGTTTGATTAATTAGTTTTTTGTAATAGTTTATTGCTCTAAAATGTTAAAATTCAAAAAGTTGTTCAAAATAACTTTTTTGATCAGTTTTTTGAAAAAATCAATTTGCATGTAATCAACTATCAACTAACAACTAATTTACTAAATACTTTTCTACACTCAACTAATGCTATCAACTAATCAAACTTATTAATTCAATTAGCTAACAACTATCTACCCAACACACTAAAGTCAACTACAACATTATTTACAGAATAAATAATTGGTGCACCACTCTAAATATAATTTGCGCTAAACTCAACCTTATTTAATTTTAGCAAACCTACTCCACAATAATTGTTTTGACGTCATAAATTAAAGCAGACACAGAATTAATTGTGTTCACATTCGAATGAATAGACCCAAAAACAAATTAAAGGATGAATTCTCCCCATCAATTGTAGGTTAGCTTTTAGGGCTAATAAAAGGATTAAAAAATTTTTAAATAAAAATAAAAGGATTATAATATTAATTTGTCAATGCCTATCCTAGCCTAGTGTGCCGCCAAAGAAATTCCTTTCAGGTTAAGAGTTGGATTGTAGGACAATACTCCGAATAATTGAGAAAAGACATAAAATATGTATATCTATGTTGTTCTATATAATACTTGTGATCTAGTGATATAAAATGACTCTCTCAAATGAAGAATTATAGTTTGAACCTCAAGCAGTATTGACTCTTTGTATAAAAGATTTTGATATCTCTTATTTTATCATTTAATTTAGTTATTATAAAAAAAATATGAAAAATTCTACAGAACTAATTACTTTTTATGCTTTGTTTTTCAACCCCTTAATATAATTACAATATTAAGTTCTATTGAATTTTTCAATAGAGATATCAAAGAAATTAGGAGGTAATGAAAAAAATTAGCTAATGCTTAATATGTTCAACAACAACAACAACAATAATAATAATAATAATGCTCACACTAGTAAATAACAAATAATAGTTAGACACAAATTTAATATTTGTTGTTTTTTGGGTAAGAATTAAACCTTTGACTTATTAATTATAACAGCACTTTTAGTCTTCTGCTCACCCAATGAAATTTAAGTTTCATATGACTTATTGTACTAATTAGTACATATAACTAGTCTATATGTACTAAAATTGTACAATATGTTTTGTTATAAATATAAAGAAAAAGAAAATATTACTTTATCAAGTGCAAAATGTACCCCTGCAACTGCAATAAGGATTGTGGGGATTTAAAAAACAAATTCCAATAATCTAGCTTTTAATTTGTCAAATCATTTTAAATCTCATTAAATGCTAATTAATGATTTTGTTGGACACGTATTAGTACTTATGTCCTTAGATATAACAGTTGGATGTTACGTTAAAAGGAAAAAGCTATATGTAATCTCATTTTCTATTATCAATTTTTATTCTCACACTTAAAATTTTGATGAATACATTTTTACAGGGGCTCACATGAAGATAATAATCTATTAGTGTCTGTCACATTAGGTCGTAAATTTGAGGGAGAGATTTTGGAATACATGTAGTAAAACTTCACATTAAAATGTGCAAAGCAAACTAAAAATGATCATATTGTACTGCTATATATATACTCCATATTATCATAGAATTGACACAAAAAAATTTAATTAGTTGTCTCCTATCTCTCTTTTATTATTGTCTTAGTTGGGTAATTTCAGTAAAAACTAGAGATAATAAATTGGGTATCACATATATTTCTTATTCTATTAAAATCATAATAATTTTAAATAAGTATATTTTAAAACAAAAACGAAAAATATATCTGTACTGATTTTTGATAAGTAAAATTGAGTATAATATAATCATTTTGAGATAGATGAAGAAATTAAAAGGATAATAACATACATTCAAGATGGAAAATTGAAGACAAATAAAAACTCATTAATGGCAAAATGCTTTGCTGGCGACTGCGAGAGCAAAGATAACATCAAGGAAATGAACTAGATATACATATAACTTTAAACCAAATAAATTTAACCCAATGCGGATTAGTATAAATATGGTACGGACTTAAATTTGCATCCTATAATTTGATTCTGTTCATGACACATTATGACCTGACTAAAAAAATAAAATAAATTGAACAGGATAGAATTTATAATTATATTGATTTCTTGTTTTGCACGATGGGTGCACGAATAGTTTTTTATAACTTCACCACAAAGAAACATTAAACAAAGAAGTTGTATAATATATTTTGTCAATAATGATATCGTATATTATGTAAGAATGTTTTTCTTTTATTGTTTCACGAATTGAAAACACAACACACACGCTCACGGGAAATAAGTTTGGAAGCCATGCCAGAGATGGAAAAGGACCGGACGACTTTCCGGCCGGCGACTAAAACGAAAGTTCATTCAAATATCACCGGCGGCATCCATTTTCCAATTCATGCATGTATAAGTATAGGTTTGCCAATGACCTTGTGATTTAGTGGCAGCCGGTGTTCTGGGAGTGGGTTCGAGCCTCAATAAAGGCAACTGTTGACTCTTTGTGCTTCAGTAGATTGAGAAAGTAACTATGAACAAATGGTTTAAACGCTAAACATGAGAATTCCTAAATGGAAACAGAGTTAGAGTTGCTTTGCTTTGCTTTTTTTCTCAAAGTGAGATTTTTTCATGGAGGATTTTCGAACTTGAATAATTGTTCGACTCCTTGCCCGATGCAGGGTCTGAGTGTTTTGTTTTTTTCCTCAGACAGAGATGATTCTCCCATTGAAGATTTGAACCTAGATAATTGCTGGACACTACATCTACACTAAGACTTCTATCACTCATTGCCCGATGCAGGGTTTGAGTGCTTTGCTTTTTTCTTCACCCACACTATGAGACACATATACACACATATATATGAGAGAGAGAGAGATGAAGAGAGTTAATGAAGGCATACCATTGTAGGAGGGCGGGCGTAATTAGCTTATGGAAAAGATGGAAGTGAAACGTCTCTTGAGGAGAGGGCGAGGGAGCTATAGAGAGAGAGAGAGAGAGAGGGGGGGTTTTGGTAATATGGTTGATGGTCTTTCAAAAGACTTGGTTGCTGACACTTTATAGCAACCAAACCACCCAATAAAAAATCTCCATAAATAGGGGGCGTTGCACTTTGCAGAATTGCAGGTTACCTTGCCCGTAAGGAAATCTACATCCTACTTTATTATTACTGATCCAAGTAGTACAGATCATCTCCAGTCTTAAATTCACTGTCCCTTTTTTTTCTTTGTGTGTGTGTGTATTTTAAAATATTATTTATGTTTTAAACCAATACTATAAATATTCTTTATTATTTAGGTGATAGTTTTAAAAAATTTTCAAGAGCCAATTTGACTAAGGTAAAACGAATTAAAATTAAAGAATTAAAAGTAAATATACTTTTTATGAATTTAATATATATGTGTCAGTGTGTGCGCCCGTATTAAGGAGATCCCATAAAAAATACGTCCTCAAGAGAAAATTAATAACCACATTTTATTCTCCGGCCTGTATTTTAGGAGTGTGTGTATGTTTGTGCAACTCCGTGTACTTTACACCTTACCACACTTTAACCTTCCAAACTTTATATCTTGTCCAATTTTAGGCCGAAAACAATGCTCTTGGACTCCAATCAATTATTTCCAGACTTATTAAAGTTCGAGTCTTCCTCCCTAGCCCAATTAACATTGGCCCCAAGCCCCACGACCTTATT
Source organism: Ipomoea triloba (assembly GCF_003576645.1). NCBI lineage: Eukaryota > Viridiplantae > Streptophyta > Magnoliopsida > Solanales > Convolvulaceae > Ipomoea > Ipomoea triloba. The sequence goes on from NC_044918.1 coordinate 29,027,733, forward strand.
ATATATAATATATATATTCTATTATTTAGAAGTGAGGATGAAAAGAGAAGTGAATTTTATGATTACTAAATGATTTCCATCTAATTGTACGATAACAAAATTAAAGTAGACAAATAAGCATGGTAATGAGTATTATATCTGATAGTAGGATACACAAGTCTCAATCAAACACCACTTATATATATTTTCATATTTTATTTCTAACTTTTTACTAACATATAATATGTTTTAATTATAACAATTCATAATAAAAGCGAGATTTAGTTTTTAATATTATGTTTTCTCCTCTAATAAAATCAAAATATATAACAAATTTTTTATTTTTAAAAATATACTTACCATTTTCCCTACAAGAATTATATATGACTCATTTCGCCGGGGGGGGGGGGGGGGGAGGG